>NW_007244587.1:0-123354 GCF_000164805.1 Carlito syrichta
CCAACAAATAGAGAGAGAGGCCTATACTGAAACAGATAAAAACAATAGACCACAGCTACAGACGAACCACCTCTCATACAAAAAATAAAAATAAACCATATAGTGATGCTAACATACAAGCTAACCAACCACCTTGTTAGTGTGCTGTTCCTCTATACAAAGATATGGTTTAGAGAGAGAAGAAAAGAGATGAAAAGGAAAAGGAAAAAAGATAAAAGGGTCCAATACAGTAGGAATAGAATTAAGTCATTAAACTAATAGAATCAATGAAGCACACTCTGAGACATTTCGTTTAAGTCCAGTGTTCTTTCAGGTCTGATTTCTAGTTTTCTTTTCAAGCAGGTAAATTAGTTTGCAGTTAGGGTCAGTTGCCCCTGGTCTGCTGTGAAGGACAGTTCAGATTACCCTCCGTTCAGCACTCTGGTCTATGTCTTTATCAAGCTTGTTTCTCCCGTTTCAGTGTTGTTACCTTGAATCGCCAGCTGGTGGTGTTATCTCAGCTGCCTGCCCCAGAGGGGGTGGGGCCGGACAGTCACAAGATGGCTGCCTGCCTCAGGGCAGGCAACAGGAGCCTTACGGCGGGCGGGCAGGACAGTCTCTGTTGCAGGAGACTGCGATCCCGGCAGATCTTCCCTGAAGGGGTTTGATGTTTTTATGTGGATCGTCTCAGGCCCCAGTGCTGTGATGTGCTACGGCTGTTACGGAGGCCGCGGCAGCGGCGGCACCGTTTGCGCCGCAATGACTGTCCAGTCCGTTGCAATGTCCCAGCGGTGGCAACGGCCGAGCTCCATATGAAGAGCAGGCTGCGATGTTGGGGTCCACAGCCACCCAGGGCGAGAGTCAGAGACCCACTGCAGATCTCATTTGCAGAGGGCTTCAGAGACCGGGTTGCCCGGTTGCCATCTTGCCGCTTCTCTCCCATCTTGCCGCTTCTCTCAAGACGTTTTTAGAAAATAATTCCTTAACAGATATATAGCTACAGTGATATAAAGTGTGGTTTTATCATAGTAATAGACAAATATACCAATGGAGCAGAATGAAGAAGCCAGATATAGCTCAAAGGATATGTTGGAACTTTGTATATGATAAATGTGGCATCTCATGTTAGCAGAGTAAAGATGAATTAGAGTTGACCCTTGAGAAAAGGGTTTGAGTTGCGTGGGTCCACTTATGGTTTTCAACCAAATGGAAATTGAAAATACAGTATTCTCATGAAGCAAAACCTATGTGTACAAAATGCCAACTTTTTACATAGGTAAGTTCTGTAGGGTTGACTGCGGAACTTGAGTATGCACAAATTTTGGTATATGCACTGGGAGGGGATCCTGAAGTCAAACCCCTGAGTATCCAGGGACAACTACATTTTTTAAAAATTTTCTTTATTTAGCTTAATTTTTTTTTTTTTTGAGTTGGAGTCTCACTCTATCACCCAGATTGGTGTGCAGTGGCCGCTCCTGGCCACCGCAGCCTCTACCTGCTGGGCTTTGGCAATCCTTCCGCCTCACCCTTCCAAGTAGCTGGAACTACAGGCGCACACTACCACTCCCACTAATTTTTTGATTTATTGTAGAGATGAGGTCTCGCCAATTTGCCCAGGCGGGTCTCGAACCCACGGGCTCAGGCAATCCACTCACCTCAGCCTCCCAAAGCACGGGATTACAGGCTGAGCCACCAAGCCCATCTTCTTTATTTTTTAATAAATATTTTAAAGATGTGGGGTACAATTCAGGGTTAGGTATACAAATGTTCATTATGCAGGTACCCTTGTTGATGAGGTCTGCCCCCTTCTCCCAGCAAATTCCCACTACTGTCATTCCCATCCCACCTCCCACCCCACCCCCGTGGCAATTTCCTGTTGTTGCCAATCCTTTTCTTAAAGTATTATGATAATTGTTCAGTGTCCACTTATGAGTGAGAACATATGATCCTCAGTTCTTTGTTTCTGTGATAGATCACTATTATAGCCTCTAAGTTCATCCAAGTTTCTGCAGAGTTCATAATTTTTTCTTGTTCTATGGCTGTGTGACATTTCTTAATGTATATGTGCCACATTTTTTTTTATCTAGTCCTCTTTTGATGGGCAGCATGGTTGGTTCCATGTTTTTGCTGTTGTGAAAAATGCTGCAATAAACGTGCGTGTGCCAATATCTTTTTTCATAAAGCAATTTGAGTTCCTCTGGGTATATTCCCCAGAGAGATTGTGTGGTCATATGGAAGGTTGATTTTTAGATCTTTAAGGAATTCCCAAACTGTTTTCCACAGAGCTTGTACTAGTTTGCACCCCCACCAACAGTGTTGAAGTGTTCCCATTTAGTTACATCCTCTCCAGCATCTGTTGTTTGTTGAGTTATTGATGATGTCCATCCTGACTGGAGTTAGGTGATATCTCAGTGTGGTTTTAATTTGCATTTCTTTGATGACTAGCGAGGCTGAGCATTTTTTTATATATCTGTTGGCTGCTTGTATGTCTTCTTTTGAGAAGTATCTGTTCATATCTTTTGCCCACTTTGTAATGGGGCTGTTTGTTTTTTTCTTTTCGGCACGTTTGAGTTCCTTGTAGATCCGAGAAGTTAGGCCTTTGTCAGATATACATTTGGCAAATATTTTTTCCCAGTTTGTGGACTGTCTGCCTGCTCTCTTGATAGTTTCTTTTTTTTAGTTTTTTTTGGTTTTTTTGAGTTGGAGTCTCACTCTGTCGCCCAGACTGGAGTGCAGCGGCCACTTCCGGCCACCGCAGCCACGACCCACTGGGCTCCGGCAATCCTTCCGCCTCAGCCTTCCAAGTAGCTGGAACTACAGGTGCGTGCTACCACAACCAGCTAATTCTTTGATTTATTGTAGAGATGAGGTCTCGCCAAGTTGCTCAGGCGGGTCTCGAACCCACAGGCTCAGGAAATCCAGTCACCTCAGCCACCCAAAGCGCTGGGATTACAGGCTGAGCCACCAAGCCCAGCTTCTCTTGATGGTTTCTTTGGCTTTGCACAAGCTTGTCAATTTGATGAGGTCCCACTTGTCTATCTTATCTCTTATGACATGGGCACTTGGGGTTTTGATCAGGAATTGGCAACCAATTCCAATTTCTGTAAGGGTATCTTCTGCATTTTCTAAGGTTCATAATATAGTTTGAGGTTTTACGTTTAGGTCTTTGGTCCATTTAGAGTTGATTTTTGTGTATGATGATAGGTAGGGGTCTTGTTTTAATCTTCTGCATGTGGTCAGCCAGTTTTCCCAGCACCGTTTACTGAATAGGTTCCCCTCTCCCCAGTGATTGGTTGTGGAGGCTTTGTCGAAGATGAGTTGGTTGAGAAATTGATGTTTTGCTTCTGGAATTTCTGTCCTATTCTGTTGGTCTGTATGCCTGTTCTTGTACCAAATCCAGGCTGTTTTGATTATTGTCATTTTATAATAACGTTTAATTAAAATCTGGGAGTATGATTCCTCTTGCTTTGTTTTTTGTTTTTGTTTGTTTGTTTGTTTGTTGCTGAGGATTGTTTTGGCTATTCGTGGTCATTTATGTTTCCATATGAATTCTGTATTGCTTCCAGGTCTGAGAAGAATGCTGCTGGTAATTTAATGGGTATTGCTTTAAATCTGTAGATTGCCTTGGGTAGAATGAACATCTTAATGTTGATTCTTCCAATCCATGAGTATGGAATATTTTCCCATTTGTTTGTGTCATCTTTGATTTCTTTGAGGAGTGTTTTGTAGTTTTCATGGTAAAGGTCTTTCACATCCCTAGTTAGGAAAATGCCAAGGTATTTCATTTTTTTTGTGACTATTGTGAATGGGATTGTGCTTTTTATTTGGATTTCTGTTTTTTTATTGTTGATGTATAAAAATGTGACTGTCTTTTGCACATTTATCTTATACCTTGATCTTTGCTAAAGTCCTTTATCAGTGCAAGTAGGTTTTTGACTGATTCTCCTGGGTTTTAGAGGTATAGAATCATGTCATCTGCAAAGTGGGATAACTTTTGACGTCCTCTTTTCCTGTTAGGATACCCCTGATCTCCTTCTCTTGTTGGATTGCTCTAGGTAGTACTTCCAAAAGTATGTTAAACAGGAGGGGTGAGAGTGGGCATCCTTTTCTTGTTCTGGTTTTCAGGAGAAATGGTCCCAGTTTCTGTGTGTCTAGCAGTATGCTGGCTGTGGGTTTCTCATAGATGGCTCTTACTGTTTTGAGATACGTTCTATCTATGCCTAGATGTTCAAGGGTTTTTATCAAGAAAGGGATGCTGGATTTTATCAAAAACTTTTTCTGCATCTAATGATATAATCATGTGGTTTTTGTCTTTACATCTATTGATGTATTTAATTACGTCTATGGTCTTGTGGATGTTGAACTAGCACTGCATCGCAGGGATGAAGCGTACTTGGTCTGGTGGATGATTTTTGAGATGTGTTGTGGGATCCAGTTTTCTAGAATCTTGTTGAGAATTTTAACATATATGTTCATCAAGAATATTGGCCTGTAGTTCTCTTTCTTTGTTGTATCTTTATCTGGCTTGGGTATCAATGTGATGTTAGCTTCATAAAATGATTTGGGGAGAGTTCTATCTTTCTCAGTTGCCTGGAATACTTTCAGTAGTATTGGTATCGGTTCCTCCTTGTATGTTTTATAGAATTCTGCTGGAAAACCATTTGGTCCAGGACTTTTTTTGTAGGTAGTCTTCTTATTACATAGTCAATTTCCTTGATTGTTATTGGTCTATTTAGGGTCTCAATTTCTTCTTATTTCAACCTGGGAAGGTTATGTGATATCAGAAAGTCCTCCATTTCCTTTAGGTTTTCAAGTTTGTTTCCATACAAGTGTATATAATAGTCTCTGATAATCTTTTGTATGTATTCTCTGATTATCTTTTATATTTCTGATAATCTTTTGTATAGTAGTCTCTGATAATCTTTTGTATTTCTTGTATTACTTGATCTTTTGCATTTCTGATTGTGTGTTTATTTGGGATTTTTCTCTGTTTTTCTTGGACAGTCTGGCTAGGGGTCTATCAGTCTTGTTTATCCTTTCAAAGAACCAGCTTTTTGTTTCATTGATTTTTTTTTTTTTTTAATATTTTTGTCTTCTATGTTTGGGCTTTTATTTTGGTGAACTGGAGTCTTCTGCTGAAGTTAGGGTTTTTGTGGTCTTGCTTTTCCAGCTTCCTTAGATGATTTGTTAGGCTGTTAACTTGTGATCTTTCCATTTTCTTCATGTGTATTCATAGAGATATGAGTTCCCCTCTTAGTACTGTTTTCATAACATCCCAGAGGATTTGGTAAGATGTTTCTTCGTTTTCATTTGTTTCCGGGTATCTTTTAATGACAACTATATTTTTAGAATCTGGTGTTTTATGTGAGAAAATAAGTTTATAAGGCTGCCTCTATTTTGTTTAATAGGAATTTACAGTTTTTATTATATACATTTTTTACCTTACATGCTGACTTTAAAGACTAACCAAAAAAATTTTGACCCACTGTATTTTCCTTAGCTGATACCCTAGACACAAGTAAATAACAAAAAGGAAATCTGTTTGTAAAAACCAAAAACCTGTCTAACGTTAGCCCGTGGGGGAAATAGAGTAAATGGGAGTAATGATTAAGAGTCTATGTTAAGTAGTATAGCACTTATCAAGATAGGTCCTTTTCTCTTCTTAATTACTTGTAAATTTTATAGAGGTGTTCTTAATCTGGTGAATTCAGAAAATACAGAGCCTGCACTTTATTCAGAAAATAATAACTACATTTTGAACCTAGTCTTAGAACAGTGTTTGAGATTTTCCACCTTCCTCATTAGTAGCTGTGTTATGCACCTGAAATATCATTCTCTATGTATTGTGCTCTCTGCTTTCCTCCCCAGGAGCGGCCTGCTTCAGACTCCTGGCAGAAACTTGAAAAGTCTCGTGAATATAAGAACAGTAACCAGCTTCGGGAATACCAACTTGAAGGGATGAACTGGCTTCTTTTTAACTGGTATAACAGGTGAGGAACCAGAACTAGTCTAAGTGTTTGAACCTGGAGGTGTATTGTTGCCTTAGCCTAGAAAACTTAGAGTAGGAGAAGCAGAGGGGTGAGAGGGAGCAGTGTAACCATTGATTTAGGGTGGTAATTGTTGAATATTAGTCATTCAATCCTTACTTTATATTTATGTCAAGTATCTCTTTAACCAAAAGGAATGATCTAGAGATGATCTTAACATCATTTACTTTGTGCTACTGCCACTGTTCCCTTTGTTTTTCTTTTTGCTAGTCTACCCAAAAGGTTAGCCTTAACCTAAATGGAAAAAAGAAAAATTTTTTTTTACTTTAAAACTTTTTTCTAACTCTTTAACCAAAAAAGGGAGGAGGGAGGAGGGAACTCTAAAGGGAATAGGTCTAGATTCTAGCCCTCATTCTCTACTTGCTTGTAAACCATGGGTGTACTGGATTTACATTCTAACACTAAGTTTGAACTCTCTGTGATCTGATTCCTCTCAAAGTCTAATTGTAACTGGTGAAATTTGTGAAACATAGTTTAAGATTTTCTGGAATCACCAAATAGTGATTTTTAAGACAGTATATTGTAACACAAAACACACCAAGATGGGACCTTCGAGAACTGTGTTCTAGTGTAATTTCTGCCACTTATTCACTGTGTGACCCAAAGCACAGCTCACCAACATGTCCAGGTCTTGGATTACCCTATCAGGACAGTGATAGGAATAAAACCAGATGGTGGCCACACCTCTTTCAGAGCCACAGCTCTGGTGTGCAGTCTGTGATTCAGGATCGACAGAAGAGATCATTCTTTTTACTCTTAGGAAGAATTTATCATATGAGTTAAAAGTTTGTCCTTTGATAATAAACAAATTACAGACAATGAGAATCACATAGCTTGCTATATTTTTATTTTTACCCTGACTTCCAGAAAGGTTGTCATTTGCAGAAACTGGCATAGGTTTGGGGCATAGTTTTTCTTCTTGTCTTAATATTATTTTAATTTTTATTTATTATACTTTGTATTTCAATAGACTTACTTCATACATAGTCATGCACTACATAATGATGTTTAAGCATAGCCCGCATATGCAATGGTGTTCCCATAAGGTTATAATGAAACTAAAAAAAACTCTTGTCTTTTAGTGATGTTGGAGCTGTTAAGTTTTATGTAACACATTACTCATGTATTTTTAGTGGTGTTGATGTAAACAAACCTACTGGCCCACCAATCATATAAAAAGTCTAACACATACAATTATATATAGTACATAATACTTGCTAATGATGATGAGTTTTTTACTAGTTTATGCACTTACTCTACTTTTTAATCATTATTTTAGTGTATTTCTTCTACTTATTAATAAAAAGTTAACTGTAAAATAGTCTCAGGCAGGTCCTTCGGGAATTACTCCAGTACTTATAATCATAGGAGATGATGGCTTCATGCATATTGTTACCCCTGAAGACATTCCAGTGGGACAAGATGTAGAGGTGGAAGACAGTAATATTGATGATCCTGACCCTGCATAGGGTCACAAGCCTAGGCTAATGTGTATGTTTGTGTGTTAGCTTTTATCAAAAAAAAGTCTAGAAAATAGAAAATAAAAAATTTGAAAATAGAAAAAAACGTATAGAACAAGGATACAAAGAAAAACATGGAGCCAACTGTGCTGCCCATCAAAACTGGACTTTATAAAAAATATGGTACGTATATACAATGGAATATTATACAGCCATAAAAAAGGACAAACATATGGACTTTACGGCCATTTAAATAGATTTAGTGTCTATAATACTCAGTGATTTATCACAGAAACAAAGAACAGAGTACCACATGTTCTCACTCATAAGCTGTCCCTGATCATTTACCATAATCATATAACCATATAAGAAAGGGATTGGCAGTAGTGGGACACTGCCAGGGTGGGGGAGGGGGTAGACACAACATCAGTAAGGATACCTGGTCTCAAACCAGGCAAAGTAGGGACCAAAGAGAGGCCTAAACTTTACCTGTACAATGTCCTCTTGTATACCTAATTCTGAATTGTACCACACATCTTCAAAATAAAATATTTTTTATAAAAACCTTTGGTACAGCTGTACAGTGTGTTTTAAACTGTATCATTACAAAGAATCAGAAGTTTTTAAAAATTTTAAATTTATGAAGTAGAAAAGTTACAGTAAGCTAAGATTAATTTATTATTGAAAAAAGAAAAATATTTTAATTTGTATAGCTTTAGAGGGTACAGATAGTTTTTGCTTACATAGATGCGTTGTATAGTGGCGACAAAGTCTAGGCTTTAAGGGTACCTGATAGGTAATTTTTCATCCCTTCACACCTTCCTATTCTCCCTCTTCTGAGTCTCCAATGCCCATTATACCATTCTATATGCTTTTGCAGATCCTTAGTTTAGCTCCCACTTACAAGTGAGAACAGTGTTTGGTTTTCTGTTCTTGTGTTAGTTGACCTAGAATGATGTTCTCCAGTTCATCCAAGTTTCTGCATTCTTTAAGAAAAATATTTTTTGCCAGGCTCAGTGGCTTAGCCTGTAATCCCACGCTTTAGGTGGCTGAGGTGAGTGGATTGCCTGAGCCCGCGGGTTCGAGACCCGCCTGGGCAACTTGGCGAGACCTCATCTCTACAATAAATCAAAAAATCAGCTGGGCATGGTAGCGATGCCTATAATTCCGGCTACTCGGAAGACTGAGGCGGATGGATCTCCAGAGCCCAGTGGGTCAAGGCTGCAGTTACCAGGAGCGGCCACTGCACTCCAGTCTGGGCAACAGAGTGAGACTCCAACTCAAAAAATATATATATATATTTTTTTTTTTTTTTTTTAATAAATTTAGTGTAGTCTAAGTGTACAGTGTATGTAAGATCTACAGTGGTATACAGTAATGGCATAGACTTTTGCATTCACTCACCACTCACCCATTGCCTCATCCCAAACAACTTTCAGTCATGGAAGCTCCATTCATGGTAAGTGTCGTATACAGATGTACTTTAAAAAAATCTTTTATATCCAATTACTGTGCCTTTTCTATGCTTAGACACAAATTCTTGCCATTGTGTTATAGTTACCAGCAGTATTTCAGTTTAGAAACATGCTGTACAGGTTTGTAGTCTAGAAGCAATAGGCTATAACATATGGCCTAGGTGTGTCGTAGATTATACCATCTAAGTTTGGGTAAGTACACTCTAGAATGTTCACACAACAGCAAAATTGCCTAATGACACAATTCTCAGAATATGTCCCCATCCTTAAAACCATGCTTGACTAAATTTTCTCCCAAGTTAGCATAGTTCCATTTTGGAAGTAGAGAGGGTTTGAATAATAATAATAATGATAACTAGCATCAGTTTAATCTGTAAAATGATGAAAAAACCTTCACTGATGATCTACAGGTTAATGTGTATGTTTGAATCTTTTTAAGTTATAACCAACCTCTACAACTTTCCTGTATTGTTAATGAGTTACCTGTTTCTCACTCTCTACAGAAAAAACTGTATTTTGGCTGATGAGATGGGCCTAGGGAAAACCATCCAGTCCATCACATTTCTTTCGGAAATATTCCTCAGGGGAATCCACGGCCCTTTTCTTATTATCGCCCCTCTCTCCACCATCACTAACTGGGAGCGGGAGTTCCGAACATGGACGGAGATGAATGCCATTGTGTACCACGGCAGCCAGATCAGCAGGCAGATGATCCAGCAGTATGAAATGGTATACAGAGATGCACAGGTGAGCCTCACATGAATCACAAAGACCCAGAGATCGCTTGAGCTCAGAACCACCTTTCTGTCACTTATCTTCAGGAGTTTCAGTGCCCTGCATCTTAGGTTACTGTTGACTGACTTTGTAGTATCATGTTTTTGTTATGGCTGACTTCTTGATCCTCCCTGGTAGTTTTAATTTATGATACAATTCAGGATTGTAGGGCATACTTTCCAAACCCTGAGACCTTTCTTTTTAGGACACTGAAAACTTGGCTGGTTGGTTGACTTCTGAAGTTACTTTTATATGTAGAAGATTTTATCCAAATTGTTTTGTGCTTAGTGAAGAAAGTGAGCAGAGTAACTAGTGTACAACGAATGAATTCCCAGCCAGGAAGTTTGGAGAGAAGGTTAACAGATTTGACAGGGAAAGATAAAGAGAAGATAGGTTTCAAATAGTTAAAAACACAACAGAACTTTTTCTAAAAGTTTTTTTTAAGTGTAATCACTTTCCTGAATATGGTTGTGCTTGCCCTGGGCATTGGTTTTTTTATAATTAAGCAAGTGCACTACTGTCCAGGGGTTTCATAGACAGCAGAGACACTTGGAAGAAATTTAAGATGTGCTCTAACAAAATGCAACTCTGCTTTTAGAAGATGGTAACACCAAGACAAACTAAAAAACAAAGCTATATCCTGCCTGGTAGCACTTGTCCCAGGTCAATCAGGGTCATTATGTTGCATCTCTACTAGAACCCAAGTTACAAGGTGAAATTAATTAAATCTGAAAAGTAGCAGAGGATTTCTTTGGACATTCAAGCTATGCATGGTTTAGACTGACTCCTGGCTGAGACTGCCTGGCTGCCTTCCTTATCGTGGTAGTTAGTAAATAAAATAAAAAACTCACTTGATGTGCTTTCCGTATTGCTCATCCTTCTCATCTTTGTGAGAGCAAATGCTGTCTTGCCTCTGTTTCATTAATTCATTGATATTGTAACGTCTTTGTCTTGTCTAAATAGCTGGTTCATTCTTATATTCTCTCTTTTCTCACATGAGGAAAAGCAGTGTTGTCTTCTCATCTAGGCCCTAACATTTGTAGCGCTGCCTCTTCTAATCCAGCAGATAACCCCTTAGAAGAATTATCTATAACAATGGCATAAAGCTTTGCATTTGGTTGTATCATCCTCAGGGAAACCCCCTTTCAGGAGTTTTCAAGTTCCATGTTGTCATCACAACATTTGAGATGATCCTGGCAGACTGCCCAGAGCTTAAGAAGATTCACTGGAGCTGTGTGATAATTGATGAAGCCCACAGATTGAAGAATAGGAACTGCAAACTTCTGGAGGGGCTAAAGCTCATGGCCCTGGTGAGAGTTAGCAGCTCTTTACATAACCATAGATTCCTTCTCTTTAGCTTGAGGGAAGCATTCTTTAGCCATTTGGCATGTAGCTTGTGTTTAGTCCTTTTACTTTAGATTTTCTTTTTGCCCTCTACAGCTATGATAGTATAGAAATCACATTTTTGTTTTGTTTTGTTTTGTTACATACTGGGTCAACAATTTGGCCTTTGCCACAGATTGATTTCCAGAGGGACTTAGAGGATTCTTAAATACATGAAATATGTGACTTGGAAACGTAGGATGCTTTGGCTTATTTCTGAGTCCTTGAATGAACTGGTACCAAAGATGATAGCCTTTTAACATTACTGCCATGGCACAGTGCCCAGTATGTAGTAGGTAGGCACTCAATAATATTTAGTGAATGAATGGTTACTTTAATTAGCATGAAATTGCTGCTAGACTCAATGATGTGAAAGGAAAGTTGATCCATTTATTGACTGTACCCCTATGAAATGTTGGCTTACCGTCTTTTCATTAAAGCAGAACAGAATTGCCCCAAATTGAGCACAAAATGCCCTGGCTTAATTTTCCCCATTAAAATATACTGCTTTGGTGGCTCAAACACTGCTCATCATGTGCTTTTAATTTGTGCAGGAACATAAAGTACTTCTCACTGGAACACCCTTACAGAACTCTGTGGAGGAGCTCTTCAGTTTGCTAAATTTTTTGGAGCCGTCACAGTTTCCTTCAGAGACTGCTTTCTTGGAGGAGTTTGGAGATCTGAAAACAGAGGAACAGGTAATTAGGGACCTGAAGGACTGAGGGAAACAATGTGATGGTTTCCTTCATCATGGAAAGAGCAGGTCACTATGGGGACAGGATTTAGCAAGTCGTCATATCCCTGGTAAAAGGAGCATTGCATCCTTTATCTTACATATTTGTTTATATTGGAGAGAGCTGATTATTAGCAGTTCTTATTGCTGCAAAGGATAGATGAGTCAATACCCAAAGCATCTTATACTGGTGTTTCATACCTCTTGCTTCACTGATTACTGGTATGTTTAGTGATTTGGCTCATAGCTCCTGGCCTCAGGAGCATGGTGCTTTCTTCTGCCTCCTTCATTCTTCATCCCTTCTCCTACATAATCTGCAGCTTGTTCCCAGGCCCATCTTCTTGAGTACAACACAATCCACAGGTAGTGAGGAAAAGAAGACAGTCACATATTTAGAGTAGTTGACAAGTCCATTTTTTCCACATCAACTGAATTTCCTTTTTTGAAGGTCCAGTCGCGAGTTTATCTTGCTAGACTCAGCTAATTCTAAACAGCTGATATTAAGAAATATCTATCAACTACTAGTAGAAATCTCTACAAAGGATTATAGAAATAAGTAAGATAAGTTTAAATGCCCTAAGAGAAACAAATAATAGAGTTAGGGACTTTAAAAGGACAGGTCACATCTGTTTGAGAATCAGGGAAAGACTTAGGGAGAGAGTACAATTTGAAAATGCATTTTGAGGAATGGGCATGTTTTCACAGGTATAGAGAGAAGAGGTGGTAACCACTTTGCATGGGGGGTGTGGAATAGCATAGTCAGAGCCATGGAATTTATTTAGCAGTGGAGAATCACCTGGTTGACGTGAAAACAGAGCAAATGAATTGAGAAGTAAGAGGCCAGAAGGGCTTGTGGTTGTATTGCGGGAAGATCTTGGAAAGTAGGTTGTAGAATTCAGTGGGTAATAGAGAAGCCATGCAAGGCTTTACTGCAAGAATGACATAATTAGTTCTGCTGAATTAATCTAGCAGTGGTGTGGAAGTAGGTTAGGGCAGAGAAGAAGGGGACTTAAAAGGTTGGAAATTTCACTAACAGATGTCAGGAGTACAGTCTGTGGTTCCAAACTCTTTCTTTTCACTTTTGATGCAAGTCAGACCTTGAGAGCAGTAAATAATCAAACTTAATTCCCCTTCTTTACATTTCCAATATCTATTGATCTTTTAAAAGCCAGCTGCAACCTTCTCTCCATTTTTGGACCATTAGAAATGCATCCTCTTCTCCCATTGCACTTAATTTGTGGTATGCATTTTTTCTTCTTCCTAGACAATGATCTCCTTGAGGACAAGGCCCACATCTTCTCCAAAGTTGTTTGTTGTATTGACCAGCACAGTGTCTGGCATATAGTATACTCTAAATGATTCAAGGTATGAACCAAGTGAAGGGCAAACGCTGAACCCAGCATGTGACAAATTGACATTTGTCCCTATTTTTAACAATTAGCTAGCTATGTCTTTTCTCTTTGGGTTCTTATATAATAATTCCTTAGCCATTTGTGGGATTAGATTCCTAATTACCCTTGGTTGGTTAAATGAAGGTCACTTAAAAGGGTTAGGTTAAAGATTGGGGCCAGGTAGAGAAAACAGTAAAAATGACATCAAATGTCTGTTTTTTATTTTAAAATTTTAAAAAATTTATTTGACAAAGATTATATGTATTTATTATGTACAACATGATATTTTGACATATGTGTATATTGTGAAATGGCTAAATTCAGCTAATTAGTATATGCATTACCTCACATACTTTTTGTGGTGGGGACACTCAAAATCCACTCTCTTCGAGATCTTCAGTACAATACATTGTTACTAACTAGTAATCATGATGTGTTGTAGATCTCTTGAATTTATTCCTCCTATCTAACTAAAATTTTGCATCTTTTGGCCATTATCTTCCAAATTCTCACTTCACCCCAACCCCCAATCTCTGGTAACTGCCATTCTAATCTCTGCTTCTATGAAATATCTATATTTTAAAACACAGACTATAAAAGTTCTTGAAAGCATCTGTTTCCAAAATAAAGCATGTTTAATTTATCATTGTCTAAAATCTGCTTTTGTAAGTAACTCTTCTCAATCACTCTGTGTAAAGCACTTTATAGTTCTTCAGGAAGCATAGCTGCAGCACACAACTTGTTTTTGCAGACTCTGACCCTTTTAAAATTTTTGAACAACCCTCTCTGAATTGAAACTTGATTTATTTTACGCTTTTATTTTACCTTATTTTACTTTTCCATCAGAGTTAATCTTACTAGTATCATATTTTAGCTCCATGTTAACTCAGGTGCTTACTTTGAATCCCTTACTCTGTCATTGTCTTACCGGAAGAGGGAACAGGTCACCTTTTGGTCCAGTCAAGAATGTAGAGATCTGCTATCTAGGCCTGGACTGTTAGAGGAAAAATAGACAAATCGTAGCAAAGAACACCACAAGGCTTAAAGTACCCCTGATGTGACAGATTCCATGATGGAATAGGAAATGTCACCTTTACCATTTATTATTCGCATACTGCTACCCTCAAACATCTGTGCTACTGTTGTTATTTCAAAGATACAGGATTTTGTTTCCAGATTGTCTCTACTTGTTACTCTATTCTCTCAGCATCCAAGTCTTCCCTTTGTAGTATATCACTTTACCTCCTAACATGACTTAAAATATTCTTCACATAATTACTGTACGTGTGTGTGTGTGTGTGTGTGTGTGTGTGTGTGTGTGTGTTAGAGCAAGAGAGAGGTTTATTTTCTCCATCCTAAGAATAGGTACTGTCTTTTATATCTTTCTCCCTTTTTATCTTGTGAGATTGTCACATAGATTCTCGGTAATTGCTTGCAAATTAAAACCAAATCCCTTTGTTCCTTTCAGTACTATTGTAAACTCCCCATTTTCAGGGACTAATTGTGATATTTCTTTTAGTCCACTACCACAGTACTATGCTTAGATGTTCAAGAGCTTATAGTGAAGATTGGAATACCCCAATAATGATTAAATTAAGATTAGAGCAGGTAAATGGGTTTCATTTCTCTGGACAGGTAAAGAAACTGCAATCTATTCTAAAACCAATGATGCTGAGGCGGCTGAAAGATGACGTGGAAAAGAACCTTGCTCCCAAACAAGAAACAATCATTGAGGTAGAACTGACCAATATCCAGAAAAAGTACTATCGTGCCATCCTAGAGAAGAACTTTTCTTTTCTGACCAAGGGGGCAAATCAGCACAACATGCCGAATCTCATCAATACCATGATGGAACTGAGAAAGTGCTGCA
This sequence comes from Carlito syrichta, assembly GCF_000164805.1. Lineage (NCBI taxonomy): Eukaryota > Metazoa > Chordata > Mammalia > Primates > Tarsiidae > Carlito > Carlito syrichta. Next base: position 15,113 of record NW_007244587.1, read on the forward strand.
ACCATCCCTATCTGATCAATGGTGAGTCAGGGCATTGAGGAGTCACTCAGGAGTGGTATGGGTTTCTGGCAGGAGGAAGCAATAACAAATTCATGTACTGAATTCCCTTTATATGCCAGAATGTGTATTCTCACCTTTTTATGGAGGTAAAACTGAAGTTCAGAGAGAGTGATGGATTTGCATAAGCATTATAGTTATAAGTGCCCAGAGCCAAGTTTTGAACTTATTTCTATTGACACACTGCCTCACAGTACATAGTCTGCCTAGCAGAAGATAGATATCACTCATCAGTTTGCTCCCCTTTATTTGCTCGAAATCTACCCATACTTTCCATTTGGGGACAGGGAAATGTGTTACTTAGTAGTTGAATAAATGAAACTGCTGCAATGAGATTAAGACTCTGCCAACAAATTAGCAGTAAACCAACTAGTTAAAGAAGATGTCAGGAGGTGTTTTTTCTTTTACAGTAACACTTTCTGAGAAATTTTAAAAATGGAAATGTGATTTGGATTCTCTTACAGCTGTGTCAAGAGATACGAAGGTCCTTTTTTCTCAACGTTCTGGCAAGGTTTATTTACTTGGGTGAGTCAGCTTAGGACTTGATATCTCAGATCCTCTCTACTTGTTGAGACTTCGCAGGAAAGTGGAGTACCCCCTTTCTATACAAGATGGCCCTGCTGCCACTGCAGAACCCTCTGCTGAGGGCACAGACCAGGATATATATCTAACTTCTCCTCACTGGACTGCTGGTCTATACCTAATACCAAAGAATTCACTTCATTTTCCCCAGGATCTATAAAACTGAACAGCTTTTATCCTTATATTTTGTTCAAGGAATAGTTTTGTTCCTTTTTTTTCAGGGGCGGAAGAGAAAATTCTGGAAGATTTCCGAAAAACTCACAGCCCTGATGCCCCTGACTTTCAGCTTCAGGCCATGATTCAGGCAGCAGGGAAGTTGGTTCTGATTGATAAACTACTCCCAAAGCTGATTGCAGGTGGCCATAAGGTACTCATCTTCTCCCAGATGGTGCGCTGCCTTGATATTCTGGAAGATTATCTCATCCAGAGAAGGTGAGACTTGTGTCAGAGCTCTGCATCCAACACTGGGGCAATTCCTTTTCGTTGTTATCTTTTTGATCCATTCAAAATTTATGTGTTAATAACAACAGTACATTCACAATGGTAGATTAGCTAAAACTCAAGAGTTAAATTTTATGACCAAATATACCTAAATTTAACTGTCTAGAGTGAATTTCATAGCCTACAATATGGAGTCCTTCTTTGCTTAAAGAAAATCTTACCTTTTTTTAAATATTCACTTTAGTTGGAAGAAGCAGAATTCAAATAACATTAGAAAGGGTTAAGAAAATATATTTACATTTTTGTTGCTTAATGATGAGAGAGTAGTGTATCCTGGAAATCAACACTATATCAAGTTTCTAAAAAAGCATAACTTGGAAACTCACAGAGAAAGAATTTGGGGCTATTTTATACCTTAGCAGCCTTCTACGGTTTTATTACATACTAGCTGTGGTATCCTAATTTATTTTCTTGTTCATACTCTTACAATTCTTTGAACATAAACTCCATTTCTCATGCAGGTGAAACGTCAGCAGTGTTATATGTGTTATTTGTATTCCGTGTGGGAACTACATTTGTTATATCATACACTGTACCTTAGATTTTTGGTCATTCTTATACACCAATGTTCTGAAGATGACAAATGAGTTTTTAAAAAATTACTCTTAATGTTAAAAGGCTGTTCAAAACCATGGAAAACTAGTAGCCCAATCATGGCTAAATTTAAAGGAAATCTTTGTTTTCATAATAAATCTCAGGTTTCTTAACAGACTCTTATTCTTTGAAATTCCGTTTGCCCTTATAAATTATTTGTACTTTATAGAAAGAGTATTAAAGGGAATGACTAATTTAACTATGGGTATGCTGACATTTAATGTTATATAAATCTTTGAAGTCTAATTAAGCAAAGAATTTCTCAGAGCTCTGTATTATAGAATTTATATGTAAAGAATTCTTGAGACTTGTATTATATAAATAAATCAAAGCTGGTAAAACAATTTTATAGTTTATAAATTAACTATACATTAGGAACCCATTGCCAGAGCACTAGCTTCTTATCTTATTCTTCAAAATATGTTGTACAACTATTAGTTTTCAGATTTTTTTAAAGAACCCCCCAAAATGAGTTACAGTATATTTAAACAAATTTCCAGTAAATACAGAAGTCTTTATGTAGCTCCCTTTCCTGCTATTTTTTTTAACTCATTGCTCATTTTGTGTTTAAATTACTTAAGTATTCTAGTTTCTCTTGAAAATATGGAAACTTACAACACCAGCATCTGCACAACTTGCCATTTATGATTGTGGGTTTACCTTTTCAGTCTGTTTTCTTTCTACATACTTAATGTTTAGTTTTATTGTTTATTTGTTTGAATTGTGATGATCTACTTTTTAACTTCCATTTTAAATTTAATATGTTATGAAATTTTTTTCTTATTTTTATAACAATTTTGATGGTCTGCATGATATTTTGTCTTAAAAGTTTCCGGTTTTTCAGCATTTTAAGGGACTCTGAATGAATATCCCTTTAAAGTCATTATTTTTAGAATGTTTTTAGTTATTTCCTTAGGATAAATGTTTTTTGAAAACATTTGATACATATAGTATTTCCAAAACACCCTCTCTAGTTGAGTTTTTTATTTATATGCTTTTCAATATTATATAAGTATGTCTTTCCCCATATTCTAATCAATATTGTTTTTACCTCTTAATATTTACTAATTCAGTAAGCCAGAATTATGGTCTCTTATCTTTATTTGTATTTACTAATGAGGATGATTTTTTTTTCATATTTATTAGCTATTTATATTTATTTCGTGGATTGGTTATTTATACTCTTCCTCCATTTTCTGTTGCTTTTTAACTTCTTATTAATTTATAAGAATTATTGTTTACATGAGAGTATTTTGCAAATATTTTTCCTAATGTTGTTTTTGCCTTTTATTTTTGTTTATGGGTGTCAGTTTTCATTTATTTTTAAATGTTCTAAATTTTGTAACAGTCAAATCTTTATCTTCAGCCAACTTTAAACTTGAATACTTATGCTTATACTTAAGCTTCGGTTAATATGCTTTAAAAAGCTTCTCCCACATCTCAACCATGAGATCACATAAATATTCTGAAGAATTTTTTTTCATTCTTTTTTTTTTTTTTTTTTTTAAGAGACAAAGTCTCACTCTGTCGCCCATTCTGGAATTGCAATGGTATGATCAGCTCACCACAACCTTGAATTCCTGGGCTCAAAGAATCCTCTCACCTTAGCCTCCTTAGTAGGTAGGATTACATGTGGACACCCCTATGCCTGGCTAATTTTTTTAAGTTTGTTTAGAGACAGGGTCTTGCTATATTGCTCAGGTTGATCTCAGACTCCTGGCCTCAAGGAATCCTTCCACCTCAGCTTCCTGAGTAGCTGGGATTATAGGCTCAAGTTGCCATGTCTAGCTCTTCTTGTCATTCTTTTATAGTTTCTTTACCCCAGCCGTATCCAACAGGTTTCCTCTGTCATTAATATTATCATTACTGTCATTATTACCATTATCGCTATTTTTCTCTTTTTAGTTTAACTTTTATTTTCATCAAAGTTATACATGCATATAATTTTTTATTTATTTATTTTCTTAAAATTTCAGTAGCTTTGAAGGATATAAATAGTTTTTGGTTTGTCACGTGCCCCTCATCTTCCCTCTTGCCTTCCTTCCCCTAGCAGTGCCCAGCAAATGCTTGTTGATCCCTCCCTTGTGCTAATGTTACTATTGTACAGGCCCTACTTATGAGCAAGAACAAGCAGTATTAAGTTCTTTGTTTCTGTGATAGATCACTTAATATGATGGTCTCTAGCTTCATTCAATCTGCTGTGAAGTCCATGATTTTGTTCTTCTTTATGGAGTATACCTAATACTCCATCATGTATATATACCATGTTTTCTTTATCCTGTCTACTTTTGATGGGCAGTAGGGTTGGTTCCATGTTTTTGCTATTGAGAGTAGTGTGACAATAAACATGCATATGCTTGTGTCTTTTTTGTAGAACAAATTAAGTTATTTCAGGTATATTCCCAGGAGAGAGATTGCTGGATCATATGAAAGGTCAATTTTTAGTTCTTTTAGGAATCATCACATTGCTTTTCATAGAGATTGAAGTAGCTTGCACTCCCACCAACTATGTAGAAGGGTTCCTTTTCTCTGCACTCACACCAGCATCTGTTGTTTTTTGACTTATTAATGATATCCATCCTTACTGGAGTTAGATGGTATCTCATTGTAGTTTTGATTTGCATTTCTCTGATGATTAGTAAGGCTGACCATTGTTTTCATTTGTCTGTAGGCTGCGTGTATGTCTTCTTTTGAGAAATGTGTGTTCATGCCCTTTTTGATGGGGTAGTTTGTTTTTTTCCTTTCACTTCTTTTGAGTTCCTTGTAGATCCTGGATGTTAGACCTTTGTCAGATGCAGATAATTCACAATTTTTTTTTCCCATTTGGTGGGTTGTGTTTTTACTCTCTTGGTGGTTTCTTTCACTGTGCAAAGCTTTTCAGTTTGATGAGGTCCCGCTTGTCTATCTTAGTTCTTATGGCATTTAGTTTTGGGGACTTGGTCATGAATGTGTTGCCTATTCCCATGTGTTTCCTATGTTTTCTTCTAGAGTTCTTATAGTTTGAGGTTTTATGTTTAGGCCTTTGATCCATTTTATGATATATGATTTTTGTATGTGGTGATAGGTGAGGAGTCCAGTTTCTTTCTCTCTCTCTCTCTTTTTTTTTTTTTTTTTTTTTTTGGTCTAGTTTCATTCTTTGTGTATGGTCAGCCAGTTTTCTCAGCATTATTTGCTAAATATGGTCTCCTTTCGCCACTGATTGTTATTGCTAGTATTGTTGAAGATGAGTAGGTTGAGAGACTGTGTTTTTGCTTCCAGAATCTCGATCCTGTTCCATTAGTCTGTGTACCTATTCTACCAATACCAGGCTGGTTTGGTTACCGTAGCCTTGCAAAAAAGTTTGTCTGAAAGTGTGATACCTCTCACTTTGTTCCTTTTGCTGAGGATTGTTTTGGCTATTTGTGCTCTTTTTTTGTTTCCATATGAATTTCTGTATTGCCATTTCAAGGTCTGAGTAGAATGATGTTGGTAATTTAATGGGTTTTGCATTGAATCTGTAGATTGCCTTGGGTAGGATGGACATCTTGACAGTATTGATTCTTCTAATCAAGAGTATGGAATGTTTTTCCATTTATTTGTGTGACCCTTGACTTCTCTGAGCAGTGTTTTGTAGTTCTCATTGTAAAGGTCTTTCACTTCTTTTGTCAGGTGATTGCCAAGATATTTCTTTTTCTTTCTTTCTTTTTTTATTTTGTGTGTGTGTGTGTGTGTGTGTGGAGAGAGAGATTTTTATTTGGTTCTCTGCCTGTTTATTACTGGTGTATAGAAATATAACTGTCTTTTGATGTTGATTTTATACCCCAAAACTTTACCAAAGTCATTTATCAGATCAAGGAGGTTTTTGACAGACTCCCTTGGGTTTTTAAAGTATAAGATCACATTGTCCACAAAGAGGGATAACTTAACTTCCTTTTTTCCTATTTGGGTACCCCTGATTTCCTTCTCTTGTCTGATTGTTCTAACAAGGATTTCCAATACTGTGTTGATCAGGAGGGGTGAGAGTAGGCAGCCTTGTCTTGTTCCCATTTTCATGGAGAATGCTTCCAACTTCTGTCCATTGAGTAAAATATTGGCTGTGGGTTCATCATAGATGGCTCTTACTCTTTTGAGGAATGTTCCTTCTATGCCTAAGGTGTTCAGGGGTTTTTATCAAGAAGGGATGCTGGGATTTTGTTGAAAGCTTTTTGTGCATCTAATGATATTATCATGTGGTCCTTGTTTTTGTATCTATCAATGTATTAAATTACGCTTATAGTCTTGCCAGTGTTAAACCAATCTGCATCCTGGAAATGAAACCTACTTGGTCATGGTTGATGATTCTTGAGGTGGGTTGTTGGGTCTGATTTGCTAGAATCTTATTGAGAATTTTTGCATCTATGTTCATCAAGGAGATTGGCCTGTAATTCTCTTTTCCTTGTTGGGTCTTTGCAAGGTTTGGATATTAGTGTGATGTTAGCTTCATAAAATGATTTGGGGTAAGTTCCCTTTTTCTCGATTGCCTGGAATACTTTTGATAAGATTGGTATCAGCTCCTCATGTTTTGTAGAAACGTATAAACATATAAAGCCATCTGACCCACGACTTCTTTTTGTACGTAGATTTCTTTAATGGAGTCGATTTCCTGGATTGTTACTGGTCTGTTTAGGGTTTCAATTTCTTCTTGTTTCAACTTTTTGGGATGCCAGGTGGTCCTCCATTTTCTTTATTTCCATGCAAATGTGTGTATTAATCTCTCATAACCTGTTCATTTTTTTCAAGATCAGTTGTGACTTCATCTTTTGTGTTTCTACTTGTGTTTATTTGGTCTTTCTCTCTCTTTTTGTTAGTCAGTCTGGCTAGGAGTCTGTCGATATTATTTATTCTTTCAAGGAGCCAACTTTTGTCTTGTTGATTTATTTCTATATTTTTGTCTTCTATATCCTGAAGTTGCAACTTTATTTTGGTGGTCTGGATTCTTCTGCTAAAGTTGGGATTTTGGTGGTCTTGCCTTTGTAGCTCCCTTGGGTGTGATGTTAGGCTGGTTTTAACTTTTGATGATTTGAAGACTGCTTTGTCTGATATCAGAATAGCTACATATGCCCTCTTGTGTTTTCTGTTCACTTGAAAGACAGTTTTTCAGCCTCCAACTTTGAGCCTGTGGATGTCCTTTGCAGTGAGATGAGTTTCCTGGAGGCAGCAGATTGTTGGATCATGCTTCTTCATCTAGTCAAAAATAGCAGCTTTTTATCAGAGTTGTAGCTGACCTACACCTCTGCCACTGTAACTGTGGCCCCATCTGGCCAAAACCACAAGTTTCTATTCCTCTCCACGTTGTACCTGATTTTGTTAAATTTCCAGTACCCTTACATAGGTTTTTCTGTTAATTTGTTTTGTTTTTTATAGTTTATCCAGACTTCATGGCTATTATTTGCTGAGGGCTGGTGTGTTAGCACCTTGCCCTTCCATAACAGAAGCAGATATCCTGTGTTTCAAATCAAAGACTTTCCTTGTTGTCTGATGTCTTAGGCCATCAGATGAGCTAGCACTATGCAGACAATTACAAGTTCTGAGTATATAAGTGAGGCTTGTTGACTGTGAGTTTCACTTTCCATGTCCAGCACTGTGCTTCTGGCTGCACCCTTTCATTGGGGACCCTCCAGTGCAGTCAGAATTTGGGGGACTTTTTTCTCTTCCTGTCTTCTGCCTGGAGAGTGAAAACTTGATTTTACTCAGAACTGATTGTTGGGGAGGGGTGAGAAAGAGTAGGGGTCTCAAAAAGAGTGCGGGGGATGGGATGTCTCAATATCTCTTTCTTCCCTTTTCAGAATGGTCACTGTGGGTGGGTATCTCCCAGAGAGGATCATGATCCTTTATTTTATGAACCTCTCCAAGTCTGGGGTGGGTAATCTAGAGGCTAACTGATACTTCAAAAGTACCACTACTTCCTCTGTTTTTAAACTCTTTGCATCCCTGCTTTCAGTAATACCTAGTGCCACCAGTGTCTTATCCAGATCTTCAGGTGTTCTGAAGTATTAAATAATGTTGTATCTTATTTGAGATTCTACTTTCTTCAAATCACATATCACTTTCCCTTGCAAAATTTTGTCCTTTCTGTCCTGTTTGTGAATTTGTTTGGGAGAGAGGATTATGTGTTTAAATTTTTTTTTTTAATTATTTTACTATGAATTTATTGGAGGTTTGGGGATAACAAAGAATTAAATTTGCATGTTAATTTATAATCTTTAACTGATTTCTTTGATTTTTTTTTTCTGTTTTAGTCTTCAATTCTGTAATTTTGATAAATGGCATATAATAGAAGTTTTGATTTTCTTTTCTTTCCAAATATCTACATTTCCTATACTAAAATATTTCATCTTTTCTACCATTTGCGTAAAATACTATTCATGAAATATACTGAGATATATATGCTGGGTGTATGTCTAGTCTTTCTTTTCTATTCTTTTGATCAGTACTATTATTCCTTTGCTCATGTATTATTCCAGATGAACTTCAGAATTATTCTTTTACCCTATCTCTGACTGCTTCAGGCCCCCCTGACTTCAGAAAAATGTATGTGTATGTATTTATATGTATACATATAAAAACATTTGCATATCTATATATACATATGTTGGGATTTTTATTGGCTTTTGTATCTTAAGTGGAATAGGAATGACATCTTTGAAAAAATAAGGAACATGGTATTCACTGCACTTCTCAGGTCTTCTATATATACCTTGTCTCAGTAAATATTTATGCAGTGTCTGCCTTATGTTAGAACCTCTGTAGGTGTTACAGACCTACAGAGCAAAGCATAGCCCCTTACTGTTATGTTAACAGTCTTTCATATTTGTTTTTGATTTTTTCTTTACTTTTTTTTTTTTTTTTTTTCGAGTTGAAGTCTCACTCCATTGCCCCGGCTGGAGTGCAGTGGTACGCTCACGGCCACCCCAGCATTAACCTACTGGACTCAGGCAATCTATCCATCTCAGTCTTCCAAATAGCCGGAGCTACAGGCATGTGCTACCACACCCAGCTAATTTTTTCATTTATTGTAGAGATGAGCTCTTGCCAAGTTGCCCAGGCTGTTCTTGAACCTGTGGGCTCAGGCAGTCCCCTCACCTTGGCTTCCCAAAGTGCTGGGTTTACAGGCTTCAGCCACCGCGCCTGGCTGGGATTTTTTTTTTTTTGACTCTTCACCTTCAGTCCTTTTAAGGTTAGCATTTCTTGTGTCAAAAACATGTCACTTCTCCCCCTTCCCTTGGCCAGTTACAAAGAAGATTTTCCAGAGTGCCACTTGCTTCTCACTGATATTTGACAGTGACTCAATTATAGTTTGATGAACCATATCAACTCCTAGGGATTTTGTTCAAAATACAGTTGTTGCAGAGAGTTCATTGCTCTGCTGATGTTTCGTTTGGAAAATTTTATGATGTCTGATTTCTTCATTCAGACTTACTAGCCTTCAAGGTTTTCTTTGTTCTTGAACCTCTTTGCCTCTCCAACTGTCAGTTTGGTTTTGCCCCTGTTTAATTTCATGCCAGAATCACATACAGGAATGAAGGCATAGCCAGAGGATCTGACGGGGTCAGGGAGTAGGGAATGATTTAAAGGAGCTCAAATTATTGATTTCTGTGTGTGTGTATGTGTGTTCTTTGAGAGCACCCTCTCAAAACTAAACAGGTGATAGAAATGAGAATTATTGTCCCTACCATCCTGCACAAATTCTAAGAGTATTGTTAAATCCTAATGGGCAAAACGCTGATTAATTTTATGGGAATTTTTTTTTCCCTAGGTGATGGCTAAGCTATATCATTACTATTTATTGATTTCTCCTCCCCCTTAAGGGTTATACTAGTTCCCAGCATCACTCTGATTCATGGTTATCTAGCCCCTCACTTGTCAAAGAGCATAGAATTCTCTGTCCTGCAGCATTAGTCATTCATATGTGTGATAGTGGGCATGGAGGTAGCAGGAGCTGTTGTTTAATTAAATCTCAACCCTGTTTTGTGATTCCAAATCCTGTGCTTCTTCTGTTGCATCGCCTGCATAGCTAAACTTCTGTGAATAACCTGTTATAGATCCTCAGAGAATTGATTTATCAAAATCATTTTGATACCTAGGTATAGTTCCTGCTTCCACTTTCTGTTAGAATTACAAGTTTCCAGAGTTTACTAGTGTCTCTTATGTTTCTTTAATTTCTTTTGAGTGTTTCGTAAAACCTTTCTGTCCTGCTGCATTGAAATGTAGGGCATGGTGATTTTGAAAGCCATAAGTCAGATGGATTTGGGGTCAACTCGCTGAGGTGACTGAGCAAGATATTTTGCTTGTATAGTTTTTTGTTTTGTTTTTAGGTTTCCTCAAGTGTACAATAAGGATGATAATAGAAACTACCTCATAGGATTATTGTGAGAATTAAATACAGTGATGCATATGAAGCATATACCACAATGTCTGGCACAGAACTGACACTTAAGAACTTGCTGCTGGCCGGGCACGGTGGTTCAAGCCTGTAATCCCAGCACTTCGGGAGGCCGAGGCGAGAGGATTGAGAGCCCAGGGGTTTGAGACCAGCCTGGGCAACTTGGCAAGACCTCATCTCTACAATAAATCAGAAAATTAGCTTGACATGGTAGCAACTGCTTATAGTTCCAGCTACTTAGAAGGCTGAGGTGGAAGGATCATCTGAGCTCAGCAGGTCGAGGCTGCAGTGACTGTGAGCGTGCCACTGCACTTCAGCCTGGAAGACAGAATGAGACTCCAACTCAAAAATAAAAAAACAAACTTACTGCTAATGTTATTATTGTGATTGTTATGAATATGATAATTATATTTATAGAATTCTGACCCTTAACCTTTATCTTAGGATACAAAATCTTTTTGCTTTGCCTTAATGACAATTCTATCACCACCACCCATTTCATTTGCTACTGTATTATACAATAAATTAGAAGAAACAAATGAGATCTATACTTTTAATTCCAGGTGTGGTTGCATTGTAGTTTTATAAAAGGAAGATAGTATTTTCAAGCATATTTTCCTGTACATATTCCTCATAAGTGTGAGTTGGTCAGATTTCTTCATGTGTATTTCTTGGGATGCTTTCTTTACGTAGCTTTTCCTTTTCTTCAAGGAAGTCAGGATCATATCATGAAATTTAATTTTCTAAAGCCACCTCCACACAGGGTTATTTACTCCTAGAACATCTGTCCTTTTTCACCTGCCAGTTAGTCATCTAAGTTTAGAGATCTGATTTTTTAAATTCTGGGCTACTGACAAGATTTTTTCCAGGATTCGTGGTCTTGGCCATATTTTTACAATTAGGATGATTTAATCCTTTTCTTACAAGGTTCCTATTACTTCTACTTTACCCAACATGAAGTACTCTCTCTCTTGTTAATTCATTTGTTGTTGAGTAAATAAGAAAAGATTATGGCTCCTAGCAGTTGTGCAGACTACTGTTGTATCTTACTTCTGTGTTAATTACATGACTTCTGTCATAAAGGCCCCCTCCTGTGTGTTTTCTCTCTGGATAGACAGTATCAACATGTGCACATAACAGTTGCATTTCTTACTCTATTTCCTTTTACTCTTACCTCTACTGTGCATCCCACCCTGTTTCTTAACTTTCCACACAGTATATGCCTTCTTACTGCTGTTCATCTTTAGTTTCTTACTTTGTTTTTCTCTAAATATTCTTCAGTTCTCCTCTACCCCCCATATACAACACCCAAAAACCTTCCCTCTGATGTATCTCTACTTGCTTGACTATACACTGCCCAGAAGTTCTCGGTTTCAGCTGTAAACTTGGCGGCTTTGCTCTGAACCTCTAAAACTTTGAGGAACTTGTTAGGCTAGAAATGACTAGCTTAGGCATAAAAGGACTGCCTGGCAGTGTAGTCAGTCTTCTTGCCATTTCCAGTTTAACCTAAACCAGCTGGAAACTGATGTGAACTCTGAGTCCTTGTTATGAACACTACTCAAAGTAGATGGTTGAGGCTTTTATTTGTTTTTCCTGGTCTTATGATTAGTGCAAGTATAAAGTGGAAAATACTTGAATAAGTTACTTGGGGGAGTGGGGATCAGTATTTTATGTTTTATTTGCTCTAGTCCTTAGTTTGCAACTGGTTTATTTATTTGTATATTTATTTATTTATTTATTGTTTTGTTTTGAGAGAGGGGACATTTTGCAATGCAGTTTTAAGTGTCTGCCCTGCTGTATATGTAGGAGGTGGGATTCCTTCTAGACTGCAGTCATTTGGTCCAAATTGAGAAGTGAGAGATTTAAGGCCATCAGTCAACAGCTTCCTGCATTGTGTGCTGTTCTCCTGAAGTCATGATTAACACCTGGGCTTTCGTTCATTTGGGTCCCCTCAGATACACCTATGAGCGAATTGATGGGCGAGTACGGGGAAACCTGCGCCAGGCAGCCATCGACCGATTCTGTAAGCCAGACTCAGACCGCTTTGTCTTTCTTCTGTGCACCAGAGCAGGAGGCCTGGGGATCAATCTCACAGCTGCTGATACCTGCATCATATTTGATTCTGACTGGAACCCACAAAATGACCTGCAGGTAACCATTAGGATGATTGCTCTTTACCTTAGCTGCCCTTGAATCCCAGAATATCATGACAGGGCCTGGCTTGGCTATAGAGCATCTGCTCTGCTTCATGCTATGGTGTCAGTTGGATGAAAGACTTAGGGCCTTGGTCAGGGCGTGAGAGCAAATGAAAAGTCAATGTTGACCCTTCCTACTAATCAGAGAGTGATTCTTTTCTTTAAATCAGATGATGTTTCACAGTAGTGCCTGTAAATATAGAACTACTACTACTTACTGTTATCAGACATAAAGATATGAATCTTGATTAATTCTTTAATTCTTGATGTATAAATTGAGCATTTTCACTCTGTCAGATATGCATACATAATGTACAGTAAATGAGTTAACCCAAAGTCACTGGAAAGTTTCATGGTATGGCAGGGGCAGCGGGACACCCTCACTAGTCCTTTGCTCTTCATGTAATGCAGTACATTCAAGTTTAATATGTCCACTTAAATGGCTTTGTGGATTCTGTTTTTCAGTTTTAACCAAACTGAATAACAGGTGACTTTAAAAGATTACTGCATAGTGGGAAACTGCCAGGAGAAGGGGGGTGGGATTGACAGTTGAGGGAAATGACTGGGGGCGGGGGACACACCTCATCAACAAGGGTACCTGCATAATGAACATTTGTATGCCTAACAATGAATTGTACCCCACATCTTTAAAATAAAAAAGAAAATAAGTAAATAAAAATAAAAGATTGCTGCAAAGATTAGAGTTAACACAAGGGTATCCAAAAAAATGCGGAATTTATTTATTAAAAATTGTGTGTTTTTTCTTACGTATTTAAACTTGTCACCTGCAAAGTACTCTTCATTTTTTTGTAATACTCCTATCAAGACTCCTTTTCCACTGCTCAAAACTGTTTTTGAACTTGTCAATTTTGATGCCTTTTAGTGCTTTTGCCATTTGCTTGTTTTACCTCTTCCACATCGGCAAAACATTTCCTTTTGAGGACTTTTTTCATCCTGGAAAGCAAACAAAAGTCACTCAGGGAGATCGGGTGAACAGGAAGGGTGGGACATAGGGATCATGCCATTTTTGGTCAAAAACTACTGAACACCTAGCACGGTGTTGGCAGGTGCACTCCTATATCACCCATCGTGAAATGGGCAAATGTGTTGGGAAAAAAATCTCCAAAAAAAATTCACTGAAGCTAAACACAGTCTCCCAAAACAATGCTAGCTGGTACACTGATGCCAGTGGATTCCTAGAACACTTACCCAGCAGGGGGAATCTGTACTACAAGGGTACCACCCTCTAAAAAATAAATTTTTTTTTTTTAAGAGGGGGGTTGTACATTTCAAAAAGCAAGTATAAATGAACAAAAAATGGTAGTGCCTGGTTTGGAGTTCTTCATCAACTCTGTTTCAAAGTAAAAACAACAGCATTCTAAGCAGAGTTTCTAAGTAAACTTTTGTTTAAAGAGAGCAGTATACTAGTTGAAACTAAGTACATTAATTTATTAAATTAGTGACAGCTAAAATCAAGGAAAATATCATGCTAAATCATCATAAAGCAAACTTTGTTCAACATACAACTTCAGAGGAAACCATTGCTATAAATAGCTCACCATCAATTCTTTCTACTGGTGGAGGGGCATTTGGATCAAAGACAAATTGCTAGATACAATGAATAACTGCTTTTTAAAGGAGTAGCATGTACTCAACACTGAAGTAATAGTAAGCAAAATCTAATATTTGATCAGCTCACTATCGGGAACCTAATTAGGATGATATTGGGTAAAAAACTACTGCCTTTTGGCCCACTTTGTTTTTTAAAATAGTATTATTGGAATACAGCCGCTCTATTTGTATATGTATTATCTATTGCTGCTTTCATGTTACAGTGACAGAGTTGAGTGGTTGCAGCAGAGACCTCATAGTCAACAAAACCTAAAATATATACTATCAAGCCCTTTATAGATGTTTTGCAGCCCCCATACAGATGATTTCTTAAAGTCCTTGACAGCTATAAAGTTATCTGCTCCTTTGTGGTGCTCACTTGACTGTGAGACATGGTACCTGGGAGAATTATAGTACAGGAAACCAAAGTTGAGTGGCCAATTTGCAGCCATGTTAGCTGAGCATGCCTGAAGGGATATTTAGGAGAGAAAATGGAAGTATGGGGGTAACATTTGGAAACAGGTCATGGCCAGAGGCACAGATTTTGGAATCACCATGCTTCACCTATCTGAAGTCTGAACATTGCCAGTTGAATAGGTGCAACGCCAGAATTTGGAAAAAGCAGGAATGAAAATATGCAAACCTAATGGAGAATGTAAAGTCATTTGAGGTGGACTGATTTGTGTGTGTAGGGTAGGGCTGGCTGTCCAGAGTGAGGACGTGGGGAGAATGGAGAAAGCTTTGGAGTATCTATTTCTAATGTCCACTGTTGAGGAGCTGGCAAGAGATGAATTAAGGAATAGCAGTGATATCCAAACTGAAGTTGGATAGTGTGAATCTTTTAGTCTGCTGAGTCAGATTCTGAACTTCCTCTAATGTTCAACCTGAATGAAGAAATAAAGACAGGCCCTATGGATGATCCAGGGTGGGAGCTCATGCAGAGCATGTAGCAAAATGTTACTGAGTGAAGGAATTAAAGTTTTATAACACAGCAGGAGTCATCCTTTATTTTTTAAAATATCTGACCAGACTGGGTATAAATGAAAGAACCAGGAAATGTAGAGTAATTTTTAGTCAAGGAACCAGATAAATGTTTATTGGAGAGTGTATTGGTGGACTGTAAAGAAGATACAATACAAAGAGGAAGGTCCAAGTTCTGTGTCTTCCTCAGAGACGAAGTGAGGTGCTTGCTTGCTTTCTGTGATGGGGAAGAGAGAAAGATGGCTTCTTGAAAGGCCAGAGAGCTGAGATTGCTCACAGAATGATGCATACTCACATCCAGCCACACACACACACACACACACACACACATTTCCATTCCCTGTGGAATCTGCCTTTGTACCCAAGTGCTAAATATAAAATATTTACTCCAGAGAGAGTCAGGAGACAAAGGCTCTGAGATCATCACTTCCTTCCCAAATTCTACTTCTACCCCTTTCCAGAAAAGTGAATGCACAAATTCATTAGGATCCAGGATAGGAATTGGCTACTACTTAGGAGTTTAAAAAGAGATGTAATTAATACTGAATAATCTTAACAATATTATTGTTTTATCTGGATTAACAAAGGGAAATAAAGTTTTAGATCCCTTAATGGGGAGATCATACCTAGAGATATCAGGTAAATGCCACATCCTCTCTCAAACCTTGAATATGTCTTTGTTAGCACCAATGTGTAAAAAATTTAAGGCGATCAATTCACCTTTTCTCACCTTCAGTAGCAACAAGTGTTGTCTAGGTTTCCTGTTAACACCTGAGTTTAAGAAATGGCAAAGGATAATGACAGTAGCCTGAGAAAGGAAAAAGAGTAATGAAAAACTGTTTTATTTTCTTCTTTCTAATTAGGAGGAGGACAGTATTGCTGCTAGCCCTGAGGGCAGAGGCAGGCCTCTAGGGTACAGCATGGTATAATGCCCCTCTTAGAGACTACAAGTATCCTCCTCTTCCATTGCTCCATGATACCTCTGCTTCTTATTCTCTGGAAGGCTTTTTGCACCTGCAGGCAAGAGTTCCTTAGGACTGAACAGGGTTTGTAACAGTGGTAGGGCTATACATTGCTACCTGTTGCTGGAGTCCCTAAAGGCAGAATTCAGAAAACATGGGAGCACATGTTCTGACCGAGAGCATAACCACAGGATAATGAAGCTTCTGCATGCCTGCGGGATTTTGGAAGGGGGGAGGGAATCCAGCCTGAGGAGCCAGGACCCTTTCCACAATCATGGATGGAAACAGGGCTGTAGGAGCCTGCCACTGCTCTGGGTAGGAGAGTTGCTGGGCCTCTATGCCACTTCTCTGCTGCTTGCATCCCCTGTTTATTGACAATATGCATGCCTGGAGTTTGGAGAACTGACTTGTTGAGCTTACTTTTCTTGGCTATAAGAAAGTAAGACTTTTTAAATGCATGTGTAAATGCTGCATTGTGTAATCCATTTATTCAGTGAATATTTATTGAACACCAGAACATTTATCAGCTATTATTTAAAGTACTGGAGACACACCAGTGAGCCTGAAAAACCATTTCATTTTAGTGAGTTAGGCAGACAATAAATGAGGAAAAATAAACAAGATAATTACAGATAGTAATTCTTATCACAAAGAAAATAAAATGATGGGAGTTGAGCGCCCTGATTTAGATAGAGTCGTCTAGGAAGTCTTAAGATGACATCTGAGCCCAAATTAAGAAAAGGGTCTTAAATTGTGAGACAAGGAAGAATGTGCGAGACAGAGAGGAGAAAGTGCATGACCATGTAGAGTAAAAATGAGCATAGGTGGAACACTTGAATATAGGATGAGACAGGCACTTACTTTTTACACAGCACCAGTCACAAATAGAATAAGTCAAATTTCTTTTGAGTACTCCCCTGCCTCTCTTTCAGCATCTTCTCTTTTTAGCTCTCTTTCTGTTGTCCAGAATCACCCCTTTCCCATGCTGTGAATTCATATCTCCATCCTGTTCTCAACCAGCTCTTGACTGACTTATTTAATAAATATTATTGAGCTCTAGACACCATGCAGGCCCTGGGGAAACAAAGTTACTCAAGACTTGGTTGGTCTGATGAACTGAATCACAAAATAGAAATCGAGTGCAGTGGGAAGATGCGTGGGCTATTTCCCAAAGACATTTTCATTTTAACAGGAGATGATACCATTCCCATAAAATAAATCTGGAGCTGAAAATTGCAGTTTCAGCCATAGGCCTTCAAAGAAGATTGATGAAGGAGGGCAACTTCTAGTGCTCCGCAATTCATACTGCATAGATAGCCCTTGGTTCCTCTTCTTCATGAGGAGGCAACCTATAGATGCAGACTTTTAGAGTGTTAGGAGGAAGGTAAAATCCGTGGACTTGAAATAAAGTACTTGTGTATAGAGCATGGACTGGGAAACTCTAGCAGCATGCCAAAAGTGGTTGAGTTTCAGTGTGAGTATAGATTTTTTAAAACTTCTCTGATTATGCACATTTTCATTAAGGAGCAAGCACTTAAAAGTACTAAAGAAAATACACTTTAAAATTGTAGTAGTGGAAAAGTAGTGTGAGGTCAAAAGAGGAAGCAACATTGTGGGGTTTTCTTTTTGGTAACACCCATTTAATTTTCGCACGATTATAAAGATGTGGTATAAAGTTTTGCCAAGTTCTGGACTTGGTACTGGCAATAGTAAATTCAAGACCAGAATTATTTTGAAATCCACACTATTTGGACAACTAAGCAATGCTCCCTTTCTTCCCATTGCAGATACACTAGGGTCATAGGATCTGTTGGTGAGGTGATTTTTTTTTTTTTTTTTTTTGGAGTTGGAGTCTCACTCTGTCGCCCAGGCTGGAGTGCAGTGGCACACTCGCAACCACCACAGCCTCAACCTGCTGGGTTCAGGCGATCCTTCTGCCTCAGCCTTCAAAGTAGCTGGAACTGCAGGCATGTGCCACCACGCCCAGCTTATTTTTTTATTTATTGTAGAGTTGAGGTCTCACCAAATTGCCTCAGCTGGTCTTGAACCCCTGGGCTCAGGCAGTCCTCTCGCCTCTGCCTCCCAAAGTCCTGGAATTACAGGCTTTAGCCACTGCGTCCAGCCTGTACCTGTTATTGTTGTTGTTTTAATTGGCTGAATATCATTACTTGTGTCTCTTTGGTCTCTATACACCTCAAATGTATTAAAAAGTAAAGAACAAACTATGAGCCTACAAATCACGCAGGGGAGCATTAGATCTCTATAATATTCTCAGGAGGCTGAGGGATATTATAGCACCACTGCCCCCTAATTGAGTTTTACTCCAAACGTGTCCATGTTTATACCTCTTCTGATATATCTCCTATGGACTTCATCTCAGTTGCTGCCCTAGTTCTGAATGTTTCTTTCTTTACCTCATTTGTGTGTATGTGTGTGTGCGCGTGTGTGCGGGTGCGCTATTAGGAAAATAAGTCATAATTTGAGATTTGACTATAAAATGGTGAGTCTCTTAAATGTGGCAAGATTCTTCCTGTTGTCCTTCAGGTAAGTCATCTTAGGAGAGTGCATATTTACTTCCTGGTGTAGTTAAGCTGCTTGCAGCCCCAGCTCTCTCAAGCAGGGGTTTGTTTTTCTCAGTTAACAAGAAGTCTGGAGGCGGGCAGTTCAAGACTAGTGAGGTGGCTTCAGAGTTTCATCAGAGGCTCAGGTTCCTTTTGTATTTCTACTCCACCATCCTCAGTGTGTGTGATTTACATCTTCTTGGTTCCACCCCCTATAGGGAAAATAAGGAAAGCATACATTTGGCACATATCACCAGTGCCAAATGTTTTTACAGGAAAGCATATAGTTGGCACATATTACCAGTAAACTCTGCTGCACTTCATTGTCCAGGACAGTGTTACCTCACCAACCCTCAGGGGCTGGAAGTGGTTTCAGTTGAGTATGTTGCTGCCCCATACACGGCAATGAACAGGAGACAGAGGTAGATGCCATATAGGCAGCTAGCAGTGTCTGCAGTGTTCCCCCTTCAGACCTTTGCTCAGAAGTTTTCAACTCCCCCTTCTAATGTGCATGTAACACCACATGAGCCAGGAAAATAAATCAATGCCCGTGCTTAATGGCCACATATTGTTACTGCCTCAGATGTCCCATAAACCATATGATCACTTCCTTTATTTGCCAGAATTATCCATCAAATCTTTTCCCAGAAATAGAGATTTGCTATTATTAATGATACTGAAAGGAGGTCCAGAAACTAATTGTAATAGTCAAAGACTGCACAACTCAATTGTCCAGCAATAGAAGACTGAATAAACTTTAGTATGTTCAGTGTTGAAAAAAGAATGAGGAATAACTCTATATCCTGCTATAGTATCATCCCTTGGATATATTGTGAGTAGGGGAAAAAATAAGGTGGAAAAAGAATGTACAGTATGCTAGCATTTATCTAAAAAGGTGTGTGTCTTTGTATCTGTCTGTCTGTCTCTTCCCCTTCCCCACCAAGGGTAAAACAAAAAAAACTTGGTTTCCAAATGATTCCCTTTAGAGGGAGCTAGGGAACAGGTTAGAAGTAACAGGAATCAAAGCTAGTTTTTCCAAATATGCCATTCTGTGATTTTGACTTTGGAACCATTTAAAGTAGTTTACATCATTATAAAACAAAATTAATTTTTTTAACTTTTGAAAATGTTGTAAAAATAGTAGAGTGTTCCAATATAGCCTTCGTCCAACTTCCCTTAGTGTTAACATCTTATTTAACCATAGCATAATTATTGAAACCAGGAAATTAACATTGTACCAATACTCTTAACTAATCTGTAGACCTTATTGCCAATACTCTTAACTAATCTGTAGACCTTATTGGTACTCCTTCAGTTTCCTACAAATACTTTTTCTAGTCCAGGATCCCTCCAGGATCTCTCTTTCTATTTAGAGGTCAGGGACTCCCAAGCCCCCTGCACTCTGTAACAGCTCCTTTGTTCTGCTTTATCTCTCATGACCTTGACACTTTTGAAGGATACTGACCAACTGTTTTGTAGTCTTAATTTGTGTTTTCCTGATGTTTTCTTATTATTAAATTTGAGATTCTGCATTTGGGGCAGTGGTATCATAAAAGTAATGTTATGTCTTACTGCATTATCTGGGTTATATGATGTCTATATGTCTTATTACTTGTGATGTAACCTAGACACTTGGTTAATGCGCTGTCTGCCAGGTTCTCCACTGTAAAATATTTTTACTCCTAAAAATTATTATCTGTGAGTAGATATTTGAGACTCTATAAATACCCTGTCTCTCATACTTTTATCCATTAATTGTAGCATCCATCAGTGGTTCTTGACTTCAGTAATTATTACCATGGTGTTTGGCGAGTAGTAATCTTCTATTTTTGTCATTCCTTCTACATTTAATAGGAATTCTACTGTAAATAACAGTTGGCCTTTATCTCCCATTTCTATCAGTATAAATGGATATTTATTTCATTTTAAAATTCATTGTTCGCATTATTTTGTTTTCAAGTTGTACATATTTGACCATTGGTAGTTCCTTCAAGTTGGCTTCTGTATCCTTTTGACATGCTCTCCTCATTTTTTGAGCACTTGCTTACATTTTGGCACCACAAGATGTTCCAAGTCTATGCTGCATTTATCCTGCCACAGTCTTGGAATTGACCATATCTCCAAGGACCCCTGGTTCCTTTTATTTGAGAATGGCATTTAGAAACCAAGGTCTGGCTACTAGATATGCCCACTGCTACTGGAGTGTTATTGCTTTTAGACCTTCTGTGTACATGGAATTAAGAAATAGATGTATGTATACTAACACAAGCACTCACACCACACATCTGGATTTATTCTGTGTATTTTCATCCATAGTAAGATTTCTGATTACAGTGCAGCACCAACGTCTTCTCTTTCTTATTCATAACTTCTTTCTCTGGCATAATGAAACCTGGATCTCATCATCATATTACAGTATATTTGTTTATTTATTCAGTCCTAGTATTTACATCAAATAGTTTTAGAATTGCTAAACCCAATAAATTTACCAGAATATAACATTGGTGTAAGTTGCTTATTTTCTTCTTCACTCCCTTCAGTGTGGTTAAGTTAATGGGGGGGGTAAAGTCAATACCTAAAATCAAAAAGTGAAATGAAAAATTAAATCTAGCTGTATATCAAGGAAACAGCATAACTCCCAGAAAGGGATTATTTCAAGAGTCTGTAGTTAATATTTTTGTACCTTTTTTTTTGATGTGATTAAATTTTGCAACTCTACTATACCCTTTTTCCAAACTGTGTTTACATTTTGCCTTATTTCACTTTATCATTTGTACCCTTTTTTACCCTCTTTTTTGTTCTCTCTTTCTTCTCAGTACATACATAGACACACACACACATACCATTTTTTATCTGAACCATTTGAGAGTAAGTTGCATTTGTCTCCTATATACTTTAGTGTGTGTTTCCCGAGTGCAAGCAAGGACTTTCTCTTGTATAACCACAGTTCATTTCCCAGAATCAGGAAATAAAAATATTGTTCTCCAATCCACAGTCCATATTCAAGTTTAATCATTTCTTTCAACACCTTTCATAGGTACCATTTCCCCCGTTCAGGATCCAGTCCAGAATCACCCATTACATTTGTCATGTCTCTTAGTCTCCTTTAATCTGGATCAGTTCCCTGATATTTCTTTTTCTTTCATGACCTTAAGTCATTGAAAAGTGCCGTCCAGTTGTTTTGTAGATTATCCCACAATTTGGATTTGTCTGTATTTCCTCAGGATTGGATTTAGGTTTCATAAGTACTACTAGAGAATTGATTCATCCTTCTCAGTATAGCACATTAGAGTAATATGATGCCCATATGTCTGATGATGGCAACTTTGATCACTTAGTTAAGTGCTTTCTGTCAGATTTCCATACTAAAAGTTTCACTTAAATGAAGTATTTGTCGGATTTCTCCACGGCAAGTTTTATTTTTCGCTTCTAAACTAATAAGTGATTTTGGAGAAATACATTGAGACTGTACTTTTTCCGTATCAAAGTTTTGCCACTGGTTTTAGCTTTCATGGATTATTTATGCCTGAATCAGGTATCAGAATGATGGTTACAAAGTGGTGATTTTCTGTGTCTACTGTCTATTCTTTTCTAACTCTGTCTACTGTCTACTCTTTTCTAACTCTGTCTACTCTTTCTAACTGTCAACTCTGCATTTGTTAGTTAGCATTCTACTATAAAGAAGGGTTTTCCCTTTTTCTCCCATTTATTTATGTCATGGACTCATGGGTTCTTTTTTATTCAGTGGGTTATAATCTTTCTTTTTATGTTCATATAGTCCTAAATAGAGCTATAAGCAGTATTCTGATATTTCTCTATCATTCTTTGAATACTTCCTTATATCTGTGCAAAAATATTTTTCAGGCTCATTCTGTACTTTCTCCATCCCAGCCCTACCTACAGTTAGCCATTTCTCTAACACACATCCTTGGTTCTGTCTTAGAGAGAATGGTATTCAGAAGTCAAGATCCAGGAGACAGGTATGTTTATTGCTACTGGGATGAAATTGCTTCTAGGCCTTCTCATTGGGCACCATTAGAATACACACACACGCACACACACACACACACACACAGACTATAAATATGAATATATCTATAAATATATACATTCATATGTATATACATAAACATATAAGCATGTATACCCATATCTATTTCTATGTATGTATACTAGAAAGTTTATTCTAGCTTCCCCCTCTTCCATAATTATAACTTCCTTCTCCAACAGTGGAAACTCTTACTCCTGCTACCTCAGTATACTTACACATTCGCTCAATTCTAGATTAAACAGAAAGTAATTTTAGAATAGTTAGCCCTGCAACTGCAGGAAAAAAAATCTATTTTCAAGTGTATATTTAAAACACTGTAATACAAATGTACATAGTGGGATATAACTCTTAAATAGTAGGAGAAAACAAAAATCTTACATTGTTTTTTGTAATTATGTTATAAGTGAATTGTAATGGTATTGTTTTTCTGAGAATACTATATTATGGCACAAATCAAATGAGTAAAGATATTGGTGTGGTTAAGAATTAAGTTTTTCAACATGGTTAAAGAAATAGAGGTTTGAGTTTGATGAAGTTAAAATCCCACAGTCATAATTTGAATTAGAAATATTAGTATGACCTCATGATGTATTTTATCTTCTATATGTACATGACTTTATACACTATACACACACGGGCATTTCCTATACTTGCCCACTGAAAAGGCCTGGAAACCATGACCAACCTAGTAGCAGTGAACACACCTAGAGCATCCAGATTGTTGCTCCTAAATATAATTTTCCTACTCCTGCCTGTGGCTGGGTTATTTCTTAGCCACTTGCCCTGCAGCCTCGTCAGAGAGGAAAAATGAGCTTTTCCCATGCCATGAAGACCTCTGCTCTGGTCCTGCTGATGGCCCTTCTGTACACAGAGAGCTTAGGGTTTGTGCTGCTGCCAGTGCTTGGTGACCCACACATAAGCTCCTGCCAGCCAGCCCACGTGATATTCCTCAACAGGGTCTCTGTCTTCTAGGAAGTGACCACCATTGTTGAGTATGAGAAAAAGCAGAGAACAAGTTCTCCTTCCCTCCCACCCCATGAGCAACTTAGTAAATTAGGATATGCAAATTTGGGGCACCAAAATGAACTCCAGGCTTTTTTTGTTTGTTTGTTTTTTTGAGTAATACTTATTGCGTTGCCTAATCTGGAGTGCAGTGGCATACAACCGCAGCCTCAACCTGCTAGCCTTCCACCTCAGCCTTCCAAGTGTCTAGTACCACAGGTGTGTTCTACCATGCCCAGCTAATTTTTTGATTTATTGTAGAGACGAAGTCTCGCCAAGTTGACCAGACTGGTCTCAAACTTCTGGACTCAGGTAATCCTCTCGCCTCTGCCTCCCAAAGTGCTGGGATTACAGGGGTGAGCCACCACGCCTGGCTCCAAGCTTTCTTAGTGGGCCAAGTGGCAGGCAGTATCTGGGCCCAGGCCAGAGAACTCCTGCTCAACCTGGGGTTTGTCTTCCTCTGTGCCCTGCTGTGATGGCCATTTCCTATATCCCCTTCTCAGGTGGTCTTTCCTCTGCCCCAGTACTTAGTGGACTTCTTAGTCTTTGGACCACTTTAGTTATCACTGAATTATAGAAATTCTAGTGTGGTTTTCAGCCGTGTAGTTCGGTAAAGGATATGGGAAGGGTAAGGATGGGGGCTTTTATGTCTGGGAACTCCAGATGAGTTCCTAGTGGGCAAACTTAGAATCCCTAGCTTGGACTCACCCCCTACCTTGCACTGGGCCCAGTGCCTTCAGACCCACACTCACACAGCCTAGCCTTAGAACCAGGAGTCCTAATGCTTGCTATTCTGGACTTCAGAATCAAGACTATGGGGCAGGCACAGGAGTTTGAGGCTCCAGTCCTATTCTACTACTAACTCACCAAGGAGCCAAATCCCTCACCTCTCTGGGTCACCTATGTCCAACACAAGGAAGGACCACAGGTGTCAGTGGTACCTACAGGTCTTTCACACGTGGCATGGCCATCCTTCCCTCTCTGTGTCAATAATTACCCCTCTGCTTATTTACTCAGGGGATGGGTGGGGGGAATGATGTCTCACTAAAACAAAGGAGGACTCCTTGAAAAAAATACCTGAATCCAGGTCTGGACAGGAAATATGCAAGAGGAGTGTAGCTCATGTTGAAGACAAAGGAGCTATCAAAAGAATGCTGATGTTTGATACAACAGACAAACATAAGTGCACATATATTCTTATCTAATTCTGTATCCATCTATACATGTATGTGTGTATACACACATGCACACCTAAATGTGAGTTCATACCAATACCTTGAAGTCCGTTCTAACACCACAGAGTTTACTCTATGCTTCCTTTCCATGTTTGACTGCATCATGTTGAAAGAACTCGAGAGCCAACATGAAGAGGCTCCCATGAGCCAAATGTGAACAGCAATGAGAATAATAACTGCAGTGCAGTGAAACGTGGCACATCTATTTAAATGCATGTTTCCATTGTGTTCCTTAAACTAATAATAAAAGTCTTCATTTGGAAACTGATTAAATAAAGAGAAAGAATCAAACATTTAGCTTGCCTTTTCTGTATGAACTGTATACCAGAGTAACCAAAAAATTGATGAGAGAAACTGTAATTCCTAATGAAGTAATGGAATAGACAATGATCATCAATTCAGAAGAAAGACAACCAGATACTGTATTGCCTCTTGAAGTACACTCAAATACTAATTTTTGAAATATTCTTTCCAAAAATTAAATCTTAACATGATTGAGTCTCGATATATAACTTCCCATTTAGGGAAGATAACAGGGAATAGACATACCTGTTCAATGACACAGCAGGAATATAGTTGGCAAAATGTAGACTCGGAAACTATAGGACAGATACCTGGTCTCTAACAAATAAATTGCATTTGAAAAAAGATTGAAGGCAGGGAGTATTTATAGAGTAAAAGAGGCTTGAAACATCAACTGATTGCAATGCATGGGCCTTATTTGGCTCTTCATCCAAACAAGCATACTTAATTCTGAGATAAGCAGGGAAATTGGAACATTGACTCGATAGTTGGAACTAATAATTAATTTTTTAAAGTGTTGCAATGGTAATGATATGATTGTCTTACAGGGTGAAACAGTATGATGCCTAAGATTTATTTCTTAAGTCTTGTAGGATAGGGGTGTGATAGAAATAAACAAGATTGTCCATAAGAGGCCATTATGCTTTTCTCTATTTTTGTCTATGATTGAAAGTTTGTGTGGTAAAATTTTTAAAAAATGGTCTTACCAGCTCTGAGATATTTTCCAAGAGAGCAGGACAGTGTCTTGAGAATTAGTGCCACTTTACAGGTTGCCTGTGCACGGACCACAGCTGTGGAGGGTGGGACACCACGTCCTTCTCTCTGCTTTTACCCTGGTACACGGTAGTCAGTAAACAGGGGAAGAAATGAATGATCCCAAAGATGTCAGCTAATATTTCGGTGAGTTCTCTTCTGAAATCAGTCCCATGACTAATAGCTGAAAACTGGCCATTCACAGCACATGATATTTAAACACTTCCCTATTCCCAGGGCTGCTGCCATTATATATAGTGACATGATGTGTGTGATCTTCCGTCTTTCCAGGCTCAGGCCCGATGTCACCGCATAGGCCAGAGCAAAGCTGTGAAAGTGTATCGCCTCATCACTCGAAACTCCTACGAGCGAGAGATGTTTGACAAAGCCAGCTTAAAGCTGGGGCTGGACAAGGCTGTTCTTCAGGACATCAACCGAAAGGGCGGCACCAATGGGGTGAGTTTTTTGGGACTGTTCTGGAGCCTTATACAGCATTTGTCAAACAGCCTGGGCCTCTCATAGCTGTTTCACTATATTGAGTCAGCCCACACATCTTTGTTGGATAATTTCCTGCGGTCAAGGATGATTAAGGGTCAGGTCTCTGCATCTTCTAGATGGATAAAGAAAATCCATAGGAGCAGTTATTTGGTAGGATTGCCCAGCGTGGTATAACATTTCAGTAAACAGAATTTTTAATCTTGCCCATGAAAAGCTAGTAGATCCTAAGCTGCATGTGTTACCAAGCCTCTCATACTCCAGACTTTGAGCCTGAAGAATATAACCGGACCAATTGTATCTGTGTCCCCAAGGCTCCTAACAGCGCTCAGCTTATTAAAGACATTCAGTGCTTGACGGTCAGTGAATAAGTGAATGAATAAATTAGTAGATTGAAATGTGGCAGTTAAAATATTTCTCCCTCTGGGGGCATGAAAACTGCAGCTAAGATTCTTAACTTATAGGCAAACAAAACAGAATATCTCCTTAATCTCTGGGTCCAGGGCATCAAAGATTGGGAATTAAAACCTTCTAAATGAGTTAGTTGTCTTTAGTCCAGATGTTCTGTGTCCTCTTAACTATGCATATGTTGCTAAGTATAATACTTCAAGTTACTTGTGCTGGGAGTCATGGGATTCCCTCTTGCAGTTGATATAAAGAGAACCAGATTCTTAATTAGAACCAGGAAAGGGTGTTTTGAACCCCATTTCCTGTTTTCATCAAGAGTTGAAAAGATCACATTTAGCATGGGATCTTTTTTTTTAGTGAAAAAATGACATCATTTCTAATACTAATGTATGCATTTATTTAATAATGAATAAATCATTATTCTTCAACTCATTTGGTGTAACTGGAAGTTTTTAAGCTACAAGCTCAAACTAAAATATTAAAATGTCAAAAATATCCTCTTCATTGGTACATAATTTTAATAGCTTGTGACATTTGATAATAACCAATGTCCTGAAGAATGTTAGGGCCATTAGATCATGTGCTGGGCTTTATTCCAAAGCTCACTATAGAGGATTGCTGTCTGCCTCCCCAGAGTACATTATCCGGGTTTTCATTTTCTGAAGTTTTTTGCCCGTGTCCTTTGTTCTTATAACATGTGTAGTTAGTGGAGGAACGGTGTGCTGAATCACAAAGGCCAGATTTGAGGCTGTTTTTCTCCTGTACATTTTCCACTTTGTGAGTAGCCTTTGGTGACCTGTCCAGGTACAGCAGCTCTCAAAAATGGAGGTGGAGGATTTGCTTCGGAAAGGTGCTTATGGAGCCTTAATGGACGAAGAAGATGAAGGCTCCAAGTTCTGTGAAGAAGACATAGACCAGATTCTGCAGAGGAGAACCCATACCATCACCATCCAGACTGAGGGGAAAGGGTCCACTTTTGCCAAGGTATAGGACCTTCTCTCCACAATTATTGGGAATGGGAAGGAAAAGAAAATTGTTTATTCTCTGAAACCCACTAGCAAAGCTTCTGTTTCTCTGTATGTAGATCCTTGAAATAGTCTGGCTACACATTTAGTCTGTGTGACTTTCTGGAGATGTAGGTCCTTATCTTCAGATAAGAGAGTCTGAATTAGGGAGTCAGGGGCTATAGAAAGAAAAGACCATTCATAACCTTTGGTAGCTGATCTTTAGCAGGCAGGATAGATAGTTGAGTTTTCAATTTACTCTTTTGCGAGACCTGCTCTAAAACCTTCGACTGAGTGTCTTGACTCCCTTGTAGATTACTCCTTGATCCCTGTCAGAGAGGGGAATCTCCAGTTCCCAAACTCAAGCAAGTGTTTTGTTGATTTCATGGGAAAGAGATTTTTACCTAAGATTCCCAGCTTTTAGTGGCCTTTTTCCTCTGCTCTTCAGGTCACTGGATTTAGAACTTAGCAGATCATTCTCAAGTTTTCCTAGCCATTGCTAACTTCTGTATGAGCTTTGTAACCTATTTGATTAAATCTGGTGACTCATGGAACTTTTTCAGTAAGATGTTCTGTGTTTTTTAGAAAGTATATGGGTGGTCCATCACTTGTCTGTACGCCTCATACTGCCCAGCCCAGTGCCTTTTCTGTAACAGATACTTGGTAACTCTTGAACTGAAAGAAAAGTTAGATCTAGAAAAGTTTAAAAATTAACCCTTACATAGGAACACCAAGTAGCACATTGCCATTGTCTTCCACAGTTTGCTACCTGTTTCCAAGTTTAAGCTCCAAAAACTGATCCATTAGGTAGCAATTATAATTACCTCACCCAATCCTTATTTGTTTGTTTGTTTGTCTGTCTATTTGGAGTCAGGATCTCACTCTGTCGCCCAAGCACGATCATGACTCACTGCAGCCTCAGCTTCCTGGGCTCAAGCTATCCTATCACCTCATCCTCCTGAGTAGCTGAGACTACAGGCATGTGGCATCATGCCAGGCTAAGTTTTTCATTTTTTTGTAGCAACAAGTTCTCACTATGTTGTCTAGGCTGGTCTCGAACTTCTAGGCTTTATCAGTTCCCCCACCATAGCCTCATGAAGTGATGGTATTACAAGCGTGAACCACCCATTTTTAAAATAAAAGAAAAAAAGAATAACTTTTACATTTTTACACTCATTTTGGAATGTTAAGGTTTTGGTTTTGAACACGGATAGGTAGTATACTTAAGTTTCTGTCATATTTGAAATTACACCGGTATTTTTTAATTTGTGCTTTGAGTTTGTTGACCCTTTTCTTCACAGGCTAGCTTTGTGGCATCAGGAAACAGGACAGATATTTCCTTAGATGATCCTAACTTTTGGCAGAAATGGGCTAAAATAGCTGAATTAGACACCGAAGCAAAGAATGAAAAGGTACAGTGTAACAATATTTTATTCCATTGAATATTTTACCAGTGTCTTACATGTCAATAAATGACAGTTCAAGTCATTATTTTCTCCCGAGGCTTGGTTCTTAAGTGAGATAATATTTGTTATGCACTTAAAACATGTCTGCACATAGACAACACTTGGTAAATGTTAACTGTTACAATTTTAAAGTGATCTAATGGAATATTCAGTCTCCTGGGCACCAAGGAAATTAGACTAAGGCAATTAGAACTGGAATTGGCCAAACAGGTCAAGTTTAGCCCTCTGTCTCCAGCCAGCATTCCATTTCTGGCATGTGACTCTTTTACTTCTCTTTTAACACTTTCTTTGGAAAAAACTTCACCTCTGATAAATAATAGGAAGAGGGAAAAAGCATGACAAAGAAAGGTTTTTCTTTACCTGTGTTCTTTAAGTTTCTCAAGTTTTTCTATTCCTGAACATGGCAAAGAAAATGGGCTTTGGAATGAAACCAGAGTACACTTTTAGGTGAGGTGCTTGACCTTACTGAGAACAGCGAGAAAAGGAGGTGGTGAAGCCCACACTGCAGAGTTGTGGGGTAACACTTGTGAATATAACTGGCACTGGTGCCCAACCCACTGTGAAGCACCCCTTAAATGTTAGTTTTCTTTCCTCCGTCTCTGGCCCCATCACCTCACCTCAGGATGAGTGTCTTCTCAGGTGAATGTTGAACTTTCATGGACCTACAAACCCAGGAGATAACCCCTGCTTGTAGCCAGCTAATTCAGTAACCAGTACCCAGCCAGAACTATTCCTCTGTAAGACCGCCAGAGGTTGCTTAATCCAGCCTTTTTTCTCCTATAAATAGAAATGTTGATTTTTCTCTTTTAAGAAAAAGATTCTGCTGTCCCTTTAGTAACCTGTTTTAAGTGTTTTACAGTGTCACAATTAAGAAGTTACTGTGTGTGCAGGACAGTAGGTACAAGAGGGGGAAGAAAGTGCTCTTGCAGTCAGAAGCAGTTGGAGCCTTCCAAGATGGGAATCATGGTGATCAAAGCAGGGATGACACTGGAAGTTTGTGATTTGGGCTATGTAGAGGAGTGTTCAGGATTTTAGCCTAGCTTTGGGAAAAGGTATGGGGGAAGGAGTGAGAAGCAGAAAGCCGTGGAAACCAGAGAAGATGCAGTGTGGCCAGGTGAGCCATCAGAATGAGAAGGTTACTGAACTGGGGATTGTATTTTTGTCAAAAGACAAAAGGTTAGTAGATAGAACCAGTAGAAAGCAGATAATGAAGCAGCAGGAATACGTGTTTGTCTTCAGAAAGTTGCTGAGCAGATGGAATTCTCTGGCTTGTCCTGTCTCCAGAGTGTAGACTGCTCACTGCATACTGAACAGAACACCTGGGGCTCACCACTCCAGTCTTTCTTGGCAAGAACAGACTGCCACTCTGGGCACTAGGGGGGCCATGCCTTCCTGTACCCCTGGTAGAATGACTGCAGACACAGCAGTTGGTGGCCGACAGCACTAGGAGTCAGGGAACACGCCAACTTGAGCAAGTTCCAGAGAATCCCCTCTGCTTGTTTGATCATTATGGGGACAGCAGGTGTGCAGGGAAGAGCCTTTCCTACTGGAGGATGAGACAGGGGCGTGTTCTCTCCCAAATGTGTCCTGGAGAACTACATCTGGATATGTTTGTGTATTGTGATGGGAGTAGAGAGAAGAGGGCTTTCTCCCCAGCAGTTCTCTCCATTTCTAGGAAAGCTTAGTGATCGACCGACCTCGCGTGAGAAAGCAGACCAAACACTACAACTCATTTGAGGAGGACGAACTCATGGAGTTTTCAGAGTTAGACAGTGACTCAGATGAAAGGCCCACACGATCCAGGCGCCTCAGTGACAAAGCCAGGCGCTACCTCCGCGCCGAGTGCTTCCGGGTAGAGAAGAATCTGCTCATCTTTGGGTGTGTATTGGCTCTGCTTGGCTTTGCTGTTGTTGTTTTCCCTGTTTATCAGTCCCTGAGATTTGTCCAGGACGTCTCTCCAATTACCTCTGGAATTATGGGGCTGATAAGTATCTGTTAGAGCAAGAAAGAACTATGCTTCTACCCTGAATCCCCCTCAGTCATTGTATGCTCTGTAGCCATAGTGTAGACGTGCCATGATTTTCTCATATACTTGTTACAGCAAATCTC
Organism: Carlito syrichta; assembly: GCF_000164805.1. Classification (NCBI taxonomy): domain Eukaryota; kingdom Metazoa; phylum Chordata; class Mammalia; order Primates; family Tarsiidae; genus Carlito; species Carlito syrichta. Next base: position 46,384 of record NW_007244587.1, read on the forward strand.
TGTTATTAATTTGCTGCCTGGTACTGATTTCCTGCTTCCCTTCACCCCCCAAGGACATACAAGGAGTCAGTGCAACAGATGTTATAGTCAAGGCATGATTCATGCAGGACTCCAGCTCTGGTAGAAATAGAAGGTTCAGCTTCTGTGAACTCGCCATTGCTTTTGAATACTGCATCTGGACTCTGTTTTGAAATTTAAATTTACTTCCTTCTCTGAGTATTTGGTCCCTCCCTTCTTAATATTCTAGCAGCCATATGAAGCTCTCAGTGTCCCATGTCCAGGTCACCTTAGTGGCATTTGGTGTTTGAAGGTCAAGCAGTCCTCAAAGACCTTTCTGGATAAAGTCCTCAGGGTGATTACTAGACCTTACAGATAACAAGAAGCATGCTTGACTCTTGTTTGTCCTGTTGTGGGGAGGGTGTGTGCATGGCCCTTCCTCCCACCAATGCCCTTCTGTATTTCCACATCAGCTGGGGCCGGTGGAAGGACATCCTGACTCATGGGCGATTCAAGTGGCATCTGAACGAGAAGGACATGGAGATGATTTGCCGTGCCCTGCTGGTGTACTGTGTCAAGCATTATAAGGGGGATGAGAAGATCAAGAGTTTCATTTGGGAATTGATTACACCTACCAAAGATGGGCAGGCCCAAACCCTCCAGAACCACTCAGGTGAGAAGTGGCAAGGCCATGCTTCAGAAGCACAGACTCCCACTCACTTTCATTCACTCTTCCTGTGTGGGGCTATGTTGCTGTGCTCTAGGGGTTCTTCTCTTTATTAGACGTATTTCAGAATGTTACTTGTGGGAATGAATGCTGATACTTTCAGTTCTATCTCAGAATCCTCCAGTATTAACCTTTGATGTTTTGTTTAAGTACAATTGGGCCCTTTTGAAGCTTCCCACATGCTAGTCCTGCACACTAACCTGAGTCTCAGTGGGTTCCTCTCCTGAATTGTAGACTCAGACCTTGTGCTCTGTGACTTACCTTTTGTTTTTCACTATTCTGTCCATACCTTTTCTTGTGCTGTCCTTCTCCTTTCCTGTGCCTTAGTCAAAGCTACCCTTCCGGTTCCAGGTCAAGGGTTCCTTTTATCTCAGCTAGGTTATAAGTTCCCAAAGGGCACAGTTTATGTTACACCTTTCTTAATCCTAACAGGATACCTGGTAACAGGATACTTACTGAATGACTAAATGGTCCTGGAGTTTACTAAGTAGGGGTCCAGGCACATTGCTTCACTCATCACTACCTGTGGGCTGAGCCATGGGGTCTGTTATCCGGGACTCAGCATGCATGGCCTGGCTGCCTCTTTACAACCCCAGCCCAGCTCTGTTCTAAAACCCATGCTAAGTCCCATTGACTCATCCTCTTGCTCAACACTGTCTTCTGTTTCAGGCTTGTCTGCCCCGGTCCCCAGAGGGAGAAAAGGGAAGAAGACAAAGAACCAGCTATTACTCCCAGAGCTAAAGAATGCAGACTGGCTGGCTACCTGCAACCCTGAGGTGGTCTTGCATGATGATGGCTACAAGAAACACCTCAAACAGCACTGCAACAAGTGAGTGTGCCCCCTCCCATCCCCTGGTAGCAGCTCTTCCCAGACTTCTGGACTCCTAGGATCCCTACAGGGAGATCTTTTCATGCTTCTGTACTACCTACCATGCAAGGTCTAGAAAGACAGGATATATGATTTATGGTCTAAACACGGTCAGAAATCATTCACATTAAAGCTCCTCTAACTCCTTTAGCAATATCCCTTCTCTCCTATAGAACCTGGCATCTCTGCCAATGCATTGTATACCCCTGAGGATTTTTCTAATCTGATTCTCAAAAGCCAGTCAGGACACCCTCCACCCCTGAAGTCGGAACAGTAGCCACTAGTGTCAGACCGCCTATGCCAAGTTGCTTTCCTCTCCAATATGCTGTTGCTATTAATAGCTTTAGTTATTTGATAGGCATGCATTTGAGATAGTATTTTTATAACTGTAGGCTAACAACTAGGGTAGGGGTGGGAAGGCACCAGAAAACAGTGATTGAAGATGAAATTCTGGGCCAGATGCAGTGGTGCACACCTGTAATCCCAGCACTTTAGGAGGCTGAGGTGGGAAGATTGCTTGAGTACAGGAGTTTGAGACCAGCCTGACAGCATAGTGAGACCTCATCTCTATAAATAAATAAAAAATTAGCTAGGTGTGGCATATACCTGTAATCTCAGCTACTCAGGAGGCTAGAGCAGAAGGATCACCTGAGCCCAGGAGGCCAAGGTTGCAGTGAGCTGTGATCCTGCCACTGCCTTCCAGCTTGGGCAACAGAGTGAGACCCTGACTCAAAAAAAGAAAGAAAGAAAGAAAATGAAACTCTGTTCTTGTGTAGTTTAGTCTTGATGAGTAAGCAGGCACACAGCCACAAAACAATGCCAAGTTTGCACATGGATATTTGCATTTCTGTGTAGTGTATCTCACCTTTGGAAGCCATCTGATCCAGCTTAAGGTCTACAAGAGTTATTTCCCCAAGATTCTAGGTATATGATGAGAGGGCCTCTGTTTGTACACCTTTGGTTATCAAGAGATTAAGATTTACCTTATAGATTAAGAGTTTGGGCTTGTTTTTTTCTGCCTCCCTGTAACATCAGCCTAATGATTCTGTAGTTGTTGGATTGTGGGGTTTTTCTTTTATAGATAAAGTATAATCCCTTCTCCTGATCCCTCCAAATATTTGAAGATAGATCTCACTTCCAATATAGTAATAAAAACTACTGTACACCAAAGTACAATCTCTTTGGAGACTGTAGTAAGCACTCAAAGTGTCATTAATAGTGTATTATTTAGAGTCATGGTATTGTCTTAAAAAGTTTAAAAGCACAGCTTCAAATCCAAGCTAAAAAAAAGTCAGGATAGTGGTTACCCTTTGGGGTGGGGTCGTAACTGGAAGAGAATACCAGGGACACTTAGGGAGAAACGTTCTTCTTTCTGATCTGGTGCTGGGTACACATGTGTGTTCAATTTGTGGGAATTCATCACGCTGTATATTTATGCAGCATGTACTTTCTGGAAGTATATTTCACTTCAATAAAATGTCTTGAAAAAGAAAAAAGAGATGTCGCCACCCAAAATATTAATAAGTTGTTTTGTTTGGCTAAACCTAGGGTGTACAAACCTACTCCAGCTGTGCTTCCCTTTCAGTTCAGCTGCCAACTGGGAGAAGGCGGCTGTCTGTGAGGATTGTCCATGTGTCCTCTGAATTGATTTGTTTCCCATTTGGAGGATAAGTGAATACTATTGACTTTAAGTTCTCTTTACTCATTCCATAGATTGCCAAATATCATCACATTTGCCTCTCTTCAGAGAAATGGGAATAATTCTCCCTGTCTTGCATTTTCAGAAAAGCCCTACTCTGATTGATCCAAATCTCAGCAGTCCTCTGACATTCTGTTTTAGCTAAGGAGGCTGTCAACAACTGCCAACTTGCTTCAAGGGGGGACCAAGAAAAAAAAACCAGAATTATCTTTAGAAGGCAGACACCTTGTAGAACACTCAGAATTTCTTCCAAGTTTTTAACCTAGAAGTTTTGAGAAGGTTGCGTCACAGTTTGTGGAAGAAACGTCCCAAGTTGTGGCAAGCAGGTGACTGGTTCTTCCACCATGACCTGTACCTGCCCACACTGTGCTGAGTATTTAGCAGTTTTAGACCAAAAACACTATAATCCCTGTGCTCTATCCTCCCTATTCTCCTTATCTCACCCCAAGTGACATTTTTTTGTTACTCTCAATGAAACTGTCCTCAAAGGGAAACATTTTGCCAGTGTGGAAGAAGTGAAACAAAAAAATGGTAGAAACACTAAAAGACATCACAAATGACGGGTTCAAAAACTTTTGAGCAGTGGAAAAAGCATCTCAATAGGTATTGCATCAAATGGAGAACTTTGAAGGTGAATGAAGTTTAAACATGTAAAAATAGATGTGCGTGCAATTTTTTATAAATAAAATTTCCAGGTTTGTTAAAATCCCCCTTGTGTAAGGAAAAGCAATGGTTGTAAATTCTTAAAGAGTTCTTATTCTCTGGGCTAAAAGAAAAAAAATCTCAATTATTTGAGTTGAATGACAACTGAGGTAAGAAATGGTGTGCCAGAGACATGAGGGTTCTTTCCAATCTGTAAGTTCTAACTTTGTGTGTTTCCACCTATAACTTGAGCCCACAGTAGTACTTTCTACTTGCATCTAATAGATAGAAATTGTGCTTTTTAAAAGGCCTTAATGCTTTAACAGAATATTACAGACTGGGCAATTGTAAAGAATATAAGTCTATTTGGCTGACAGTTCTGGAGACTGCAACATCTAAGAGCAGGCACCAACCTGTCATCTCATGGCAGAAGACATTACATGGCGAGCAAGTATGTGACAGAGAAAAAATGGGGGCCAAGCTTATTCCTTATCAGAAGCTCTCTCCTGTGATAATATCATTAATCCATTCATGAGAGAAGAGCCCTCTTGACCTAATCACCTCTTAATACTGTTACAGTGGCAATCACATTTCCAACACATGAGCTTTTGGGGATATATTCAAACCTTAACATTTTTCAGTAGTAACTTTTTTTGAATATATAGTACATATGTGTTTTAAAAATTCTGTCAAAAGTTTTCCTACCACTTCCAGTTCCCTATTGCCCTCTCCAGAGGCAACTACGGTTTGTTTGTGTTTTTTTAATTTTAAAGATGTGGGGTACAATTCAGGGTTAGGTATACAAATGTTCATTGTGCAGTTACCCTTGTTGATGAGGTATGCCCTCCCCACTCTGGCAGTTTCCCTCAACTGCTAATCCCACCCTCTCCCCTGGCAGTTTAACCACTGTTAATCTGTTTCTTTCAGAGATGCTCTGTGCATGTACCCACATATGTGAATGTACAGCCTCTTTCTGTCTTCCTTAAAATGACAAATATTGTACATACTGTTTGTAATCCCTTTTTTAGCAATTTATGTGGAGATAGGTTTCTATGTAAGTTTATATGAATGAACCTTTATTTGTAGTATAGTGAGCACATTTTAAGTCTTTGTTGAAACCTCTTTGCAGCTTAGCTTTGAATACAGAGCATCTCCTCTACAGTGGTCTGCTCTGTGTGCCTACCCTCCCTTTCATCCTGTTTTTGCACACATTGAGTCTGGGTCCCCACTGTTACCTTCTGTGCTCTCTTTTCTTGCTTGGTCTCATTTCACAACCAGACTGCTGTAGGCTCCTCAAGAACAGGGTTGAATTGTTTACTTTTGTTATATACCTACAGCACCCAGCATGATGCAGCGCACATAGTAATTGCCTAACAAGTATTTGCTTAGTTGCTTTGTCTCAAACACATTTGCTGCATTCCCGTGGAGCCTGAGTGTGTTCCATACAGAATCAAAATGAATTGAGCACCTCAAGAGAAAAGACATATTTCCATGAAAAGTAGACACACCTGCATTTTACTATGTATGAGTGAAACTGAAAATACCACTTTTAACATACTTACTAGTAAACTGGCCTCTTGGATGCCAGCTCTGCCTTAGAGGTCATTGTGGCTATATGGTAGGGGTGAGTGCTCTTAAATCAGGAAGAATGCTGTCTGTTTCTGATGCCCCCTATGGCTCATGGGATTTTGTAAAGTGGGAACAGTCATAATAATGTTTGTCATTGGTACGTAATGTTTGGTTTTTCTGATGTCTTCTCATATATTACTGCATAACACTACATGGGAATCCCCAGGATTTTCCTATGTTAACTCTGGGGTGCAGTTCACATGCAGTTGTGGTTTCTAATTTGTTTGCATTGATGTGTTCACTTGTCATAGGGTACTTTTGAGAGTCCGAATGCTGTACTACCTAAAAGCTGAAATACTGGGAGAAGCAGCTGATAAAGCATTTGAAGGAACTCCTGCCAGGTAAAACAAATCAACCTTAACATGTCAATGCTAAAGATTCAACAAAAAGTGCCTGATCACAGAGCTGGCCATACTTGGCTGTGCTCCAAGAGGCCCAAGCCCCTGCTTCCTCACCCCAAGATCCAGTTGGTAGAGCAGGCAAGTAAGTATGTTCAGGTCCTCTACAAGTAAAATAAAGGGGAAAATAGTTTCTAAGGAACACAACTTTTTTTTTTATTTTTTGAGTTGGAGTCTCACTCTGTCGCCCAGACTGGAGTGCAGTGGCCACTCCCAGCCACTGCAGCCTCGACCTACTGGGCTCCAGCGATCCTTCCGCCTCAGCCTTCCAAGTAGCCAGAATTACAGGCACGTGCTACCACACCCAGCTGGTTTTTTGATTTATTATAGAGATGAAGTCTCGCTGCCCAGGTGGGTCTTGAACCTGCAGGCTCAGGCAATCCACTCACCTCAGCCTCCCAAAGGCGCGGGATTACAGGCTAAGCCACCAAGCCCGGCTAGGAACATAACTTTTGATGAGTCTTTAGTTCATCTTTCCCTCAAAAGTATTTTAAATTTTCTTTTAAAACAGTAATTTAGCTACCTTAAGTAATCATTGAAAGAGGGTCAGTTACTTTGATAGACTTGATCTGACAGTTATAGACTGTAAGTTTTACCCAGAATCCCATTCTTAGCCTTAGTACTCTTAATACATTTCTCCTTCATTTGCCAATCATAATACCTTGTGGCCTATTTGATTTGTTGTGTCTTAGTTTTATAAATTAGTGTTTCCAAAGCTGTAGGAGACTCCCAAGATTTCAGGGAATGAGACTTACCAAGCTCTCAGTTGCCATTGATAAAACTGTCAGAAAGTCACAGTTTGTAGCTGGAATCATCCAACATCCTCCTTACCTACCACAGATCAGCAGTTGACTAGCCCTATACGCCTTTGTCATTCCTCAAAAACACAAAAATGTTACTATTTGGACTCTGTGTTGAGATTACCTGGGGCCATGGTTTCTTCTTTTTCTTTCTTTGCACTGGGCAATGCTAGTGACTTTAGCAGTCATAGGAGCACAAAAGGAGAATGGGAGATAGACAGCCCTACCCATGGGGCAACTTGTAATCAGGGCCAGTTCTCTCAGTGACTATTTTTATTTGATATGTCTTCCAGTGTCACTGTTGTAGTTTCCAGCAGGGATAGGGAGGTTGTGTGTTTTGGTAGAAAGGTTCAATTAGAGTTGTTTAAATGCAGCCAAGTTCAAGTTGATACTTTATATCAGGTATTACTTGGCAGAAGTACCTGAACTTACTCCCATCACATACTTTCTTAGACATGTAGGAGGTAGTGAGTGGCACTAGATAGATCGTGGCAAGAGTAAATCTGTTGTCCACCCCCCTCCTTCCTTTCCTCTGCTTTCCTCCATCTTGCTGGTCCTATTCAGGTTGAATGCCTTCTTGTGGAGAAGTTGCCATGAAGCATGAAAAACAGTTTATCCCAGAAAAGTTGTTCAACCATGGCACCATGCAGTCAGAGCACTAGGTTCCTGGAAAGGTGGGGGCCAGGGAACACTATTCCTACAGGAATTGGACCTGGCAATGGGCAGTCAGTCCTGTGTCACAGTAGGAGTCTGATGGGGCCAGGCTCGGTGGCTCAGCCTGTAATCCCAGCATTTTGGGAGGCTGAGACAAGTGGATTGCCTGAGCCCGCGGGTTTGAGACCAGCCTGGGCAACTTGGTGAGAACTTGTCTCTACAATAAATAAAAAATTAGTGGGGCATGGTAGCATGTGCCTGTAGCTCCGGCTACTTGGAAGGCTGAGGCGGAAGGATCACTGGAGCCCAGCAGGACAATGCTGGGGTGGCCATGAGCGTGCCACTGCACTCCAGCCTGGGCAACAGAGTGAGACTCCACATTTTTTTTTAAAAAGAGTCTGATGGAAGAAGAAACTTGAAATGCTGCAGAGAAACCATCCCAGGCAGCTGGAGGAGGAGGGAGGAGACATCCAAATACATGTTATTCCCCAAATTCCAAAGCTTTCAAAGAGCAAGGATGTGTTCAGATGAATGAACACAGTGAGCTAGGGGTCCCCATGAGCTCTCAGAACATGGACAGAAACTCAGAGAGGAACTGATAGAATAGGCCTGCTAATCCCCGCATGTCTGTGCTCTAGGGTGAGTTATGTTCATCGCTTTGGCCTGGAATAATGCAATTTGTGATAAGTTTTTACTCAACAGACTGTTAACAGACCACTGCCAGGAGGTGTCACCTATTGTGGCACTTTACCCTCTGAAAGACTTTCTTTATATCCCTAATTGTACCAGTGTAGACTATCTTGTTATCAAATAGTACTGGAGAACTCTACATGTTGAGGCAGCATATTGAGCCAAGATGATATTAGGCACTATTTTACACATTCAGTCATTTAGGGATTCAACCATCTGGGGAAGTTCTACCTTCAAATAACCAGTGTATCAATGGCTTTTGCTGTGGTTCTCAAATGAAGATGAATATCAGAACTACCTTATTCATAGAGGTCCCCAGGCCCCACCCTAGACCAACTGACCAAGCAGTGCTCCAAGACTCTGTGTCAGTCTAAGGTGGAGCCTGGAAATCAAGTACATATACTTAACATCACTCCATAAGTGATTTTGATGCAAAGCCCTGGTTAAGAAACTTTGACTCATAGCCATCTGAATCCTTTTGCCTATTGTTACTTAAGCATCTTAGCATGCAACTAGGAATGTAGCCAGGGTTGGGCCAGTAACTTTTGGTTGTTTTGCATCTATGTTAAAGGAATTCTGAGCCTATGCTTTTTCTTTCCACAGGGAGCTGGATGTGCCTCTACCTGACATCGACTACATGGAGATCCCAGTGGATTGGTGGGATGCTGAGGCCGATAAGTCCCTTCTCATTGGCGTGTTCAAGCATGGTGTGTATTTTACTAAATGCTTTCCCTTCTGTATCCATTCCCCTTGGGAAAGATGAGTTTAGGCACTCTGACTAAGCTCAGCATATTCCTGCAAAGCTCTATAGTTCTTGTGTATAGTCTTCTGAGAAAGTAGAACCTCACCTTTGTCTGTCTTCTTGGAATTTTGACCAGATAAATGTATGACTCTTGACAATACTATGAATGTTATATTATTCAGGAACTTCAAAAGGGTGACTATGGCCACAAAGAACTTGTTCAGTGTGTATCTTCCTCACTTGCATATCTACAGTCAGATCGGGGATGGCTTCTCTCTCATTAACTGTTATTGTCCCAGTGTCTGGCCTAGTTTCTGGTACACAGTAGGCATCCGGTGTTTCTTGCATAAAAGAAATAAATAAATGATGGGAAATGTGAGGTTTTAGCATTTCACGTGTGTGCAGAATCCTAAGATCATTCTAGATCATCTACATATTTCTAGTGTCTATCTTTTGTCCCATTAGTATAAGAAACTGAGCATAGAAGATAGCATGAACAGTCTTTTTTTGTTTTAGTGTAGTAGCAAAGAGACTAAAGGGGACTGGAAGAGGTTTTTAATGACTTGGAAAAACTGAAGTAAGTGCCCCCTTTCTTTGTTTCTGACACTGTTTAAAGCACCTGCCCTTGCTTTCAGCCAGCTGTTAAAATGAGTTATGATAAGTGTCAAGTGACCGCCACCCATAATATGCCTAATACACACCTTCCTTGCCAGGTGAGTCAACAGAAATTTTAAACAGGGGAGCAGGGCTTAAAGTAGAAAGAGCTAGGTATATCTGGCTTTAGCTGTTAACTCTGCCACTTAATGTGTGACATTGGGCAAATCCTAAACTTCTCTGACCTACTTTCTCACTGTACAATGTGGCGGAGTAGTTAGTGTTAAAACAGTCTACCTGGACTTGTTTGAAGATTAAATAAGACCACCTAGACTTAGAACAGTGCTTGGTATGTAAAAGGTGCTCAGTGCTGTTCCACTGTCCCATATTACTCTGCCTTTAGAAGGCTGTTAATTTTCTTACGCAAACTCTGTAAAGAGAATTCTTCAAATTGTACAGGCTAACTAGCTACATTTAAGTAACAACCATGCCCATACATATTTTAATTTGGAATCCCCTCAAAACTTAGATTTTGGTGTTAAGGATGCCGGCTTTGGGTGGTGCAGTGCTGCTGAGAACCCTTTATCAACCTACTGGGATTAGGCTAAAGTACAGTTGCCCAGTCTAACTGTAGTTTATGTATGCAATGGGAGAAATGCCCTCATATTGCACTGTTCAATATGGAAGATACTAGCTACATGTGACTGTTGAGCACTGGAAGTGTGACTGGTGTAATTGAGAAACTGTATTTCAGATTATATGTGATTTTAATTAATTTAAACATAAATAACCATGTGTGGCTAGTGGCTCCTCTGTTGTACAGTGCAAGGCCAGAACTTAACTCTGAAGTGGGAAGAAGCATGTGATCGCCCTGTTAATCACAGAGTACTACAGTACAACCCAGAGTTGGTCTAGCCTAATTTTGGAAAGAACCCAGAAGAAGGCAGCCTGCTGGAGGCGGCCAGATTCCAGAGCATCTGAACTTGGTTTGTAGGAGAAAGTCTAAGTGACCCTGAGTCTCGTTTCAGTGGTAGTTTTAGGGCACATTGCCAAATCTCTTCTTGGGGACAATGTGAAGTAAAAAGAGGACACACCTGAAGTCCTAGCAGTATTGCAGACAGAGTTTATGTGCTTTCTTTCCTTCCTCCTCCACCCTAACACACATGCCACAGGCATACAGAAAGCCAAGGTGAATTAAGACTTGGAAGAAATACGGGAAAATCCCCAAATGCGAAGGTAACTTAAAGCCAGAGCTAAGCCAGCCACGATGGCTTGTGCCTGTAATCCCAGCTACTCAAATAGCTGAAGTAGGAGGATCGCTTGAGGCCAGGAGCTTGAGGTTGCAGTGAGCTATGATCACGCCACTGCATACTGCACTCCAGCTTGGGTGACAGAGTGACATCTCATCTCTAAAAAAAGTAACAACAATAAAAAACCAGAGCTGAAGGCTGTGGACTAATATGACAATAGAACTGAGGGACTGGGTTTCTAATAACCATACAGCAGTGGGAAGCATGGCCTTGGAAGGGTTACCCCTCTAGGGCTGAGGAGCAACATAAAGCTCACTGGAAAGCTCTCTCCAGGGAAGCATAGCTGAAGACATGAAAGAGAAGATGAGGCATGGAAGAGAAAATGAGTAGACATCCAAGAGGTTGAATAGGATATATCCAACAAATACTAACAGCAGCAACACAAAAAATCTGTAAGGCAAAAAGGACAATTTGGGAGTGAGAGACTCATTACACAATGATGATAGGTGCAACTCATCAAGAAGATACAACTAACAGTCCTCAGGCAAACGATGTAGCCTCAGAATATGTGAAAGAGGACAGGAACCTAAGGAGGCCCAAACCCTTTTTCTCTTAGAAAAGGCACACTAACATTGGTACTTTACCTACTAGTTTAATAAAATAGTAGAAGTTCAACCTTGACACTGTCAAATCTAAAACTCTTCTGCTTTTTAAGGAGCTTTTGAGGTTATAAGTTACTTTATATTTCCTGAACATACCTGTGAGAACTTAAAATGATGCATCCCTCATTCCATTCAGAGTCTCACAGAGTGCCATTTGAGGTGAACTTGGAATTTATAGTTAGGGCTGAGGGGCAGATGCCAGGAAGGTGATTTGTACAATGCCCAAAGCACCTTATTGTGATATAGGATGAGTTTAGTAGACATGCTGTAAAGATAGGAAAAAATCAGGCTCTGTGCTCAGTGCTGGGGAACTGATCCTAGGCTATACATGCAGACTCTGAACAGAGCCAGATCAGTTCAGTTGGATGGTTACATTGGAGTCAACTTTGACTAAGTTGAACAGATGCATCACGGGTCCCTCCTCCTTGGCATTCCAGAGTCCAGATCCAGATCACGTCCTGCCCCTGGCGGAGTGCTGCCCATTAGACATTCCTTGAGCACAAGCCTAGACCTGTTCTCATCTGGGTAGCAACATCTGACTACCCCCGTATAACCTTGCCCCACACCACAATATAGCCAAGCCCATGCAGCATGTGTTACCAGATGACAGTCAATTTCCCAGATACTCAGCAGCTGGTAGAGAAGTGGTATTCACCATTTTCTGAAAGCCTGTCTATCTGATGTTCACTCATCAGAGATCTTGTATCAGGAAGCCCTCTCTGTCTTACCTCCACCTTGGTTAAGCATGAGCTACGGTGTTGCAACCATTATCTTTGCTAAGAAACCATTCTTTGTTGAGAAGCACACAGCTATACACTGAGTTTTCATGGCTCTTTTAGTCCACCCTAGACACAACCTGCTGGAGCCCTGTTAAGTGTGAAGAATATAGCCATGGTTTCATCTTCAAGCTGACCCCATTAGCATTGGCTGAGTCTTTGGTTGTAGCTTTAGCCTGCAGCAAGAAGGGCCCTGTGGCAAACCTATTCCACAAGACACTCTTGACAGCTCTCAACTGCATTGAGTGACTGCTGCTCCTCCCAGGCTGCCTGTGTTTACAGAATTTTCCTTGTGATATGGTTTCTGGTGTTTCTGTTCACATTCTTAGAGAAGAGCTTATAGGCTAAGTGTAAAATGGCAGGCAGCTGACACCCCTTCAAAGGTCTCTTGTGTTGCTGTCTATATCTTTGTGTGGCTATTACAGTTTCTGGTGGTCTCTTTGCAGGACAGTTAGGTTTTCCTAGGGCAAGTGAATCCGTCACTCTTCCTCACTTCTAGCTTCGTGGCTAATTGAGAAAGAGAAATGCAAAAGCTATCCCTCGGCATCAGATCCACACATGACAAAAAGTCTCCAGAGTAGAAACTTGCCCTGGCATGCAGGCACCCTGCTTCTTATCTGTCAGGCACAGAGTGTAAAGACAGGACACTCCTGGACAGTTAGCCTCCTTTGATAGTAAAGGGAGACTGTCTCATCTGTCAGATAAATTACCTTGCTTTTCACAAGGAAGAACAGGTGGAGACAATGGCAGGATTCTCCTTAAGACAATAGTATTGAGGAAATTTGTTTTGATGTAAACTAAAGCAAGAACATGGGGGGGGTGAGAATGGGTCTTCCTACAGTGATGATTGGAAGAGAAAGAATCTGAGCAAAACACACTCATCCAGCCAACTGTTTGCTGAGTATGTACAGTGTCAGGCCCTTTGCTAGATGCTGAATGTATAACAGTGAGCAAAACCAGGCAGGTTTTGTTCCTAGGAAGTCCACAGTCTCATGAGGGAGACCTACAGTAATCAAATAATTGCCTCAATGAGTCAGTGAATAAAGGAGAATATAAGATGCTGTAGTTTCCCCTGCCATGTGGCTCACGTGGACAGCACCTGTCAGGGAGATGGCAGGAGAAAGTCACTGTGGATTAAAAATAATCAAGTCCCAGCAGCTCCTCAGAGAAAAAGTACCAGGCACTGCCTACAGTGTGAAGAATACAACTGTATCACCAATGACAGGAGAACAAAACCGAGATAGAAATGAAATATCCAACAACATAAAGTCAAGTTTGTTCTTTACAGCCTGGCAGGTTCTGGTTTACATTCAGCCCTTTCATACCTGCATGAGGGTCTCTCTCTGTCATTTACATGGCTAAGTCCTGTCTCCTTATAAGAGTACCTTAGGTTTAATAAAATAACAAATTCTCACACATGGACTTTATCAAACTACAAGTGGTTTCGTTGTTGTTTTGCCACCCTTTTGAGACGCCTTCTGTGTCAAAGTGCTCCATCTGTTACTGCCTTTGGTGTGTAGCAAGGAACAGTTCCAAAGTCCTGGCCAGGGTAGGTTATTTTATTTATTTGTTTGTTTGTTTATTTGAGGCAGGGTCTTGTTGCCAGGGTGGGTTATTTTATTTATTTGTTTGTTTGAGACAAGGTCTTGTTCTGTCACCCAAGCTGGAGTATAGTGGTGCAATTATAGTTCATTGCAGCCTCGAACTCCTGGTCAAGCAGTCCTCTTGCATTGACCTTCTAAGTAGCTGGGATTACAGGCACACACCACCACACCCAGCTAATTTTTAAATTTTTTGTACAAATGGGATCTCACTTTGTTGCCCAGGCTGGTCTCAAAACTCCTGGCCTCAAGTTATCCTCCTGCCTCAGCCTCCCAGTGTTGCCCAGGCTGGACTCAAACTCCTGACCTCAGTTATCCTCCTGTCTTAGCCACCCAAAGTGCTAAGATTATAGGTGTAAGCCAATGCACCTGGCCTGGATTAGGATTTATACTTAGTTTGTAGGTACAGAGGCAATAGATCCCTTTTAATTAAATACGCAATCATAGTAGTCCTCTTTATATTCCAGAACCGGCATCTGTCATTTTATTCAGCTTCTTTTTCTAACACATGGGATAAGATTGGACTATAAGAAACAAAGTCCATTCGGGTGTCCAGAGTTGGTAGTAGGGGGAAGAAGTTGAAAAATCAACTTGTCTGATTCCATGTGCTGTCAGAAAGTGGCAAACAGGTGAGAAATATATCTATACCCTGTGTCTTTTCATGGACCCAGAATTTATATAAGCTTTCACTTTTTGGTCGAACAATACTCAAAGGGGTCTGTTTTAGCTCCAGGATTTTTCCTTGATAGGAAATCTTATAGGGTCTGATTAATCTTAAGTAAGTATTTTTTTGTTTGTGTTTGTTTTATTTTTTTACTTAGTGAGGGAAACAAAATGACTCTCTAGAGCCCAAGGCAGATGTCGTGACTTCTGACATTTCTCATTACTCTTGATCAGGTTATGAGAGGTACAATGCTATGCGAGCAGACCCAGCACTTTGCTTTCTGGAGAAAGTTGGGATGCCAGATGAGAAGTCACTTTCTGCAGAACAGGGTGTTACAGATGGGACCTCAGACATTCCCGAAAGGTGAGAAGTCATGTAGGCCGACCCTGATGTGACATGTTATGACCCTGATCTGTGACTCCTTCCACATACATCCAACATTCTTCCTGTCTTTTCTTCAGTGTCTGACTTCTCCCTTAAACCTTGCAATACTACTGCTGCCTTCCATAACTGCTACTTTGGTTATACCCTACTATGTTTCAGACCTGTTCTTTAACTTCCACGTACTGTGATCCAAATACCAGCTCCTGTCCTTCATGAGTTCCCCAGACTGCTCACTATCCTGCCCATCTTCTTAACCAGGCTTGTTCTATGGTCAGAGTATTCTTTAAGAAGAATTCAGACTCCTTATATCTGGCAGAAAGCTAAAAAGAAAAGTACAGGCTTCCTGATCTTGAAGTTCCTCAAATGAAATTCTAGTAGTCACTGCTTGACAGCCATGGCATTTCAGCCTGTCCATGGTTGTGTGCAAAAAAGTATGGAAGGATCCCCTTTGGCTGAGTTTAATATACTGTTGGCATAACCCCAAAATGTGTAAATTCATGGGTAAGCCAAATTAACAGCTGAGAAGTATAGTTCCATATATATATATAAATATATAAAACACATGGCATTTATTTTTTAGCTTATGTTTGGTAAGCTTTTGGTTTGCCCTTCCCCCCAAAGTAGCAGATACTTTCTCTGTATTGCCCCAGGCTGTGGTCAGGCCTGAGGGCATGGTACTGCCAGGAACCCCTAGCCATCTGCTCAAGCCAAGAAAAGTATGAAGTGCATCTTCCCTTTGCCTTTAATCCCTGATATAATACTTTAGCTGCCCCAAATGTGTTTCCTGTGGATAGATATTAAAGATGCATTCTGGGAGGTATTTACAGCAGCCCAAATGACTGGTAATCCTAACATTAGATTCATTGGTTCAAAGAAAACACTCCCTGGTGAGGTACCCGAATGTGGCATAAAGCTTATAATTTGAGGGGTGGCTGGTCTTTCTGTGGTTAAGCAATAAATGTAGGAGGTTCTTCTGCCTTCAGCACATAGGAAGCAAAGACAAGAGTATTTGGGACAGGAATATTTCAAAGTCAATTTTAAAAGGAAACATGAAAAACAGATAAGCATCAGCAATAGTTAAGCTCACTAGAGAGAAGACTTCAGGCAGCTGACCTAGCTGCAAGAGTCTGGTGGTAACAAGGCAAATGCCCTTCTCAGCAGTTAGCAACAGAGCTCCCTTCCAAGGAAATGACTTTTACCACATGTAGGTGAATCTGTGGGAAGAGTCATCCTACTGGGATCTAAGGGTCGCAGCATCTGGCCTCAAGGGGCTTGCGGGGCCTTCTGTCTCTTGAATCTGTTCTCTTGTCAGAGCCACATGATCATATGACTCTTGATAGGCAGGAATTACCTTTTTTCTGCCAGTAGCATTGTTCAATAGCTGTCCTCTGAACTTGCCTGAGTAGACATGGAGCTGGAGCCTTCAGGCTCAGTTGAGTAGAGGTCCTTGCCAGAGAAGTGATGGCACTGTTTGGTGCTAGTTTCTGTCATTATCAATATCTCTTGAGTTATCCCGAAAGAAAGGGAAAAACTAAGACTTGGAGTGCCTGTGGAGGAAGGGATCTACCGTGGGCTCTCCATATCCATGGATGCAGAACCCTCAGATAGAGAGGCCCAACTGAAGGACTTGAGACCAATCTTGATATCCCCACATGGATACAGAGGGTCGATTTGGTAGTTCCCCTTTATCTACCGGGGATACGCTCCAGGACCTTCAGTGGATACCTGAAACCTCAGATAGTACCAAACCCTCTATAGACTATTTCTTCCTAAACATGCATACCTATGGTAAAGATAATTTATAAATAAGACACACTAAGAGATTAACAACAATAACAGTAAGATAGAACACTATACCTATGGTAAAGTTTAATTTATAAATAAGACACACTAAGAGATTAACAACAATAACAGTAAAATATAACACTATACTATAATAAAAGTTATGTGACTGTGGTATCTGTCTGTCTATCTCTCTCTCTCTCATTTGGGCCATGCTAAGGGGAATCTACTAGGGAGAAACTCCTGGGTAGTATGTGATGCCTTTTTTTTCCTTTTATTTAGAGGCAACACAGATAAAGAAGACAATGCTGAGGACAAATTAGATGGCCCCCAGAAACAAACGGTGAGTCAAATGTGCAGTATTAGTAATCTACACTGTCTTTCAAATCAAAAGAGAAATCCCATCCTAATAGTGGTCATGGGAAACTTGATTGCATTACTGCAGGTGCATTGCATTTTCCTCAGTATTTGTTTTTGGGAAATTTTTAAACATATAGACTATAGTGCATTCTTACCTTAATTAAACTTTTTATTTTGAGATAACTATAGATTTCAGATGCAGTTTTAAAATACAATACAGAGAGATGACATGCACCCTTTATCCAGTTTCTCCCATATGTCATGTTAAAATTATAATACAATATCACAACCAGGATAATGACTTTGATAGAGTCAAGATACAGGACATTTCCATGACCACAAAGATTCATCATGATGCTGTCTTATAGCCACATCCATTCCTTCTGTCTTACCTGCTATTTAGTTTCTGGCAACTACCAATCTGTTCTTCATTTTAATAATGGAACCATACAGTATGTAACCTTTAGGGATAGACCTTTTTTTCACTCAGCATACTTTCCTGGGGATTCATGCAGGTTGTTGTCTGTATTAGTTCATGCCTTTTTATTGCTAAGTAGTGTTCTGTGGTATGGGTGAACCACAGCTTATTTAATCTTTCATCCCTTGAAGAACATCTAGGTTGTTTCCAGTGTTTGACTATTAAGAATAAGGCTTCTATAATCATTTGCATATATGTTTTTGTGTGAATAAACATTTTCATTTGTCTGGGATACTCAGGAGCGTTATTGTTGGGTCATATGGTAGTTTCGTTTTTTAAGAAACTACAAACTGTTTTCTAGAATGACTGTACCATTTTACATTCCTACTAGTAATGTGTGAGTTATCTACTTTTCTCTGAATTCCAAACCTCACCAGCATTTGGTGTTACTGGTTTTTTACTTGAGCCATTCAAGTGGGTGGGTAGTAATACCTCATGGCAGTTTTAATTTGCACTTCCCTAATACATAATGATGTTTGACATATTATGTGCTTAATTGCCATCTGTATATCTTCTTCAGTGAAATGTTTATGTCCCTTACCCCTATTCTAATTTCATTGTTTGTTTTACTGTTGCTCTTTTAGAATTATTTATTATTCCAGATACAGTCTTTTGGAGATATGTTTGCAAATGTTTTCTTTCACACTGTAGTTTGTCTTTTTATCTTGGGCATGTTGACTGTCACAGAGCAACAGTTTTTAATTTTGTGAAGTCCAGTTTATCAACTTTTGCTTTTATAGATTATGCTTGTGGTGTCAAATCTAAGAGCTTTGCCTCACTTAAGATCCTGAAGATTTTCTCCTGGAATTTTCCTAAATATTTTATGGTTTTACATTTACATCTCTGATCCATTTTAACTTAATTTTCATGTAAGTAGAGAGATTCAAATCAATGTTCATTTTTTTTTTTTAAGCCTATTGATGTCCAGTTGTTCTAGATCCATTTGTTTAAAAAGGCTTTCTTGGCTGGGCACAGTGGCTCAAGGCTATAATCCCAGCCCTTTGGAAGATCGAGGCAAGAGGATAGCCGGAGCCTGCGGTTTCGAGACCAGCCTGGGCAACTTGGCAAGACCTCATCTCTACAATACATCAAAAAAATTAGCCAGGTGTGGTAGCACACACCTGTACTTCATTTTCCTTGGAAGGATTGGAAGGCTGAGGCAGAAGGGATCGCCTGAGCCTAGTAGGTCAACGCTGGGGTGGCCATGAGCATGCCACTACACTCCAGCCTGGGCAACAGAGTGAAAAACACACACACACACAAAAAGATTTTCTTTACTCTGTGTAATTGCTTTTGCACCTTTATCAAAAAATTAATTCAGCATATCTGTGTGCCTCTGTTTCTGGGTTCTCGATTTGTGTGCCTCTCTTTTGTTCCACTGATCTATTTGTCTGTTCCTCTGCCAAGAGAACACAGTCTTGTAGCGATACCATAAGTCTTAAAATTGGTAAACTGATTCCTCCCACCTTATTCTTCTTTTTCAAAATTATTTTCACTTTTCTTATTCCTTTGCCTTTCCAAATAAATTTGAGAATAATCTTATCTATAAAAACTCTTGCTGGGATTTTGATAGGAAATGCATTAGACCTTTATACCACTTTGAAGAAACTTGACATCTTAATTATATTGAGTTTTTACTATACTGAATCTTACTGTGTATCTCTCTTTATCTTTGATTTCTTTCATCAGCATTTTGCAGTTTTCAGCATACAAGTCTTGTACACGTTTATTAGCTTTACCTCAGTGTTTCATTTTCCTTGGAAGGATTGTAAATGATGTTGTATTTTTAACTTCACTGTCTACATGTTCATTGCTAATATACAGAAATACAATTGATTTTTTATGCTTGTCTTGTATCCTACAACCTTGCTGGACTCACTTATTTTTTTTTTTTTTTTTTGAGTTGGAGTCTCACTCTGTCACCCAGACTAGAGTGCAGTGGCCGCTCCCGGCCACCGCAGCCTCGACCTGCTGGGCTCCAGCGATCCTTCTGCCTCAGCCTTCCGAATAGCCGGAATTGCAGGCGTGCGCTACCATGCCCAGCTGATTTTTTTATTTATTGTAGAGATGAGGTCTTGCCAAGTTGCCCAGGTGGGTCTCGAACCTGCGGGCTCAGGCAGTCCACTCACTTCAGCCTCCCAAAGTGCTGGGATTACAGGCTGAGCCACCGAGCCTGGCTGGACTCACTTATTTTCGTTTTTTTTAGTTTTTTATTTTTTTGGTTTCCTTAGGATTTTCTGTGTCAATAATTATGTCATCTGCAAATAGGGATATTTTTATTTCTTCCTTTCTAATCTGTATACCTTTTTTCCCCTTTTCTTCCCTTTATTATACTGACTAAAACTTCTGTGTTGAATGAGAGTGGTGGGAGCAGATATCTTTGCCTTGTTCCTGATGTTAGAAGGAAGATATTCAGTCTTTTACTATTAAGCATAATGTTACCTGTAAGTTCTTTTGTCGATGTTTTTTAATCAAAAATTAGGGTGTTTTCCTATGCTTCTAGTTTTCTAGGAGTTTTTATTATAAATGAGTGTTGAATTTTGTCGTAAGCATGTTTTGTACCAATGGATATGATCATCTGATTTTTCTTAAGCTTATTAATATGGTAGTTTACAGTGATCAATTTTCAAATATTGAACCAGCCTTGCATTGCTAGCCTAAACCATACTTGGTCATGGTGTATAATTTTTTTAATATATTGTTGAATTCTATTTGCTATTTTTTTTTAAAGAATTTTTGCATCTCTATTCCTGAAGGATATTGGTCTGTGTTAATCTTTTATGGTACTGTTTTTGGTTTTTGTTTCAGAATAATGTAAGCTTTATAAAATGAATGAGTTTTCCTTCTTCTATTTTCTGATACAGAGTGTCTAGAATTGTTATTAATTCTTTAATGATTGATAAGATTTTCCAGTAAAATCATCTGAGGCCTGGAGATTTCTTTTTGAAGGAGTTTTTAAATTATAAATTCAGTTGTCTTATTTTATATTGGGTAAATTGTAGTAGCTTATGTTTTTCAAGGAATTGGTCTATTTTATCCATATTGTCAGATTTATGTGTCTTGAGTTGTTCGTAGTATTCCCTTATTATCCTTTAGATAATAGAATTTGTAGTGCTATCCCATTTGATTCTTGATTTTGGTAATTTGTGTCCTTTCTCTTTTTTCTTTTTCAGTCTTGCTGGAGATTTGTCTATTTATCTTTTAAAAGAATGAGCTTTGTTTCAGTTATTTTTCTCCTTCTGTTTTCCTGACTTAAATTTCATTGATTTATATACTTTATTACTTTATTTTTTTCTACTTGCTTTGGTTTTATTTCTTTTGCTAGATATTTGGGGTGGGAGCTCTTCTATATTATTGATTTGAAACTTCCACTTGTCTGATGTATGCATTTAGTGCTATAAGTGTCCTTCAGTATTGCTTTAGCTGTGCCCTACAAATTTTGCTGTTGCATTTTTACTTTCATTTAGTTTAATGTATTTTTTTAAATTTTCCTTGAGACTTCAGAGGTTTATTACTTATTGTTTAATTTTTTGGAGATTTTCCTATTATTGTTCTGCTGCTGATCTCTAGTTTGATTACACTGTGATGAGAACACATTCTGTATGATTTCAGTTGTTTTAAATTTGTTAAGGTTCGTTTTATGGCCCAGAATATGGTCTGTCTTGATGTATGTTTCATGAGCACTTGACAAGAATGTGTGATGGTTTTGTTAAGTGGAGTTTCATAAATGGTGATTTAATCCTGTTGGTTGATAGTGTTGTGGAGTTCTTGCTGATTTTCTGTCTAGTTTTTTCATCAATTTTTGAGAGAAGGGCACTGAAGTCTCCAACTATAATTGTGGATTTATTTATTTATCTTTTCAGTTCTATCAGTTTTGCTGCATATATTTTGTAATTTTGTTGTTTGGTGCATAAACATTTAAGAATATATGTTGTTGGCCAGGCATGGTAGCTCATGCCTGTAATCTCAGCAGTATATGAGGCTAAAGCAGAAGGATTGCTTGAAGCCAGAAGCTCAAGACCAACCTGGGCAACATAGCAAAACCTCCATCTCTGCAAAAATAATTTATTTAATTAGCGAGATGTGGTGGTGCATACCTATAGTCCTAGCTACCTGGGAGACTAAGGTGGGAGGATCACTTGAGCCCAGGAGTTCGAGGTTGCAGTGAGCTATCATCCTGCCGTTGCACTCCAGCCTGGGCAACAGAGTAAGACCCTGTCTCAAAAAAAAAAAAATACAAGATTATAGGTTCTTGGTGAATTGATGCTGTTATTATATAATGGCCCTCTCTATCTCTGGTACTTTTCTTTGCTCTGAAGTGTGCTTTATCTGATATTACTATAGCTACTCCTGGTTTCCTTTAATTAATGTTTTCATAAATATAACTCTTTTATTCTTTGTCTTTCAATCTGCCTTTATTGTTTGAAGTGAGTTTTCTATAGTTAGCATATAGTTGGGACATCATTTTTAATGCATTCTGCCAATCTCTGTCTTCTAGTTGTTATGTTCAGACCATTTACATTTAATGTAAGTATTGATACATTAAAACTTAAGTCTGTCATTTTATTGTTTTATCTGGTATTTTATTATCTATTTTTTTTTACCTCCATTCCTCTCAGTTACATGAACATTTTTTATGGTTTCATTTTTTATTTATTGATTTTGTTTATAGCTTTTTAGCGATTTTAGGTATTTCATTATACACACAGGGGATGCCCAAAAAATGTATACACATTTTAAGTATGATGTTCGCTCAAAAGGTGGCGCTAATCAAATGAATGCTAGAGTCACCATGGGACAGGCAGGACAGTCAAAGAAAATGGCAGAAGCACAGTTGAGCGAATATCATAGTACACATTGCTACCATAATTTTGTTCATCTTTGAAAAGTAATACATAGATAGCATCTCTTAAAATATGTATACATTTTTTGGTACCCCTGTATATGTAATATTTCACAGTCCACTAGTACCATCATTTTATTAGCTTAGGTAAAGTGTAGATATCTTACTTCCATTTTTGTTTCTTTATCTTCCCTCATTTATAATGTAATTATCTTAAATATTCTTCCCTATACATTAAGAACTATATAAAATGATGTTAAAATTTTTGTTTCAACTATCAGATAAAATTTTTAGAACTCAAGAGGGGAAGAAAAGTGTGCTGTATTTACCCATATCTTGTTTTCCGTATTCTTTCTTCTTCCTGGTGTTTTAGAGGTTTTTTTTTACTGTTTTCTATTTAGAGAAATTTCTCTAACCATTCTTTCAGAATAGACCTGATGATGACACTTCTCTTAATTTTTAGTCATCTGAAAATTTCTTAATATCACCTTCATTCCTGAAGCATACTTTCACCAGAAGCAGGATTTTGGGGTTGATAGTTCTTTTGAAAAATGTTCTGTCTTCTGTGGTTCCTGATGAGAAATTTGCTGTCACTCAGATTGTTTTTTTACCTTATAAGTAAGATGTCTTCTCTCGATGCTGTCAAGACTTTTTTTCTTTGTCTTTAGTTTTCATCTTAACTATGATTTTTGTGTATGTGGATTTGTTTGAGTTTATCCTGTTCGGAGTTCATTCACCTTCTTGAATCTGTAGGTTTTTGTCTTTTGCTAAATGTGAGGCATTTTCAGCCATGTTTTCTTTGAGTACTCTTGTCTTTCCCTTCCAGAACACCAATGAAATGAGTGGTAGGTCTTTTGTTGTAGTCACACGGGTCTGTGAGGCTCTGTTTAATTTTTTCCCCCAACCTATTTACTCTATTATTCACACTGTGTACGTTCTATTATTCTGTCTTTGACTTCACTAGCTATTTTCCTTCTCCATTCTGATGTCAGGTCTGTCTATTGAGGGTTTCTGTTTTGGGATTTGTGTTTGTTTTTCCAATTTATTGTACTTTACAAATCTAAAATTTCCTTTCAGTTCTTCTTTGGATCTTTTTTTGCTGTGACTTTCCATTTTTTAGTTTGTAGTAAGGATATTCACAATGGCTCATTGATGACTATTTTAAATTATTATGTTGGCCGGGTTCGGTGGCTCAGCCTGTAATCCCAGCACTTTGGGAGGCCAAGGCGAGTGGATTGCCTAGGCCCGTGCGTTCAAGACCAGCCCAAACATCTTGGTGAGACCTCATCTCTACAATAAAATAAAAACTTAGTCAGGCATGGTAGCGCACACCTGTAGTTTCGGCTACTTGGAAGACTGAGGCAGAAGGATCGCCAGAGCCCAGCAGGTTGATGCTGGGGTGGCCGTGAGTGTTCTACTGCACTCCAGCCTGGGCAACAGAGTGAGACTCCGACTCAAAAAAAAAAAAAAATATATATATATATATATATATATTCACAGACATATATATATATACATAATGACACATAATTTTAAGATCTATCATCTAAGCATGGGTCTCTTTAGTGTATTTTTCCTTCAATTTGAGATCCTCTGGTTCTTGATATAGGTGATTTTTTTTTAATTGAAACCTGGACATTTTGGATATTACAGTGTGAGACTTTGGATCTTATTTAAACCTTCTGTTTTAGCTGACTTTTTCTGCCACCTCTCTTGGCAGAGGAATGGGGCAGGGAGGGAGGATACCTTGTTTCTGTGATATGGGAAGAGAAGTTCGTGTTTCCAGTCTATTCCCATTAACACCTGAAAGGCGATTGTTTCTCTTTATTGTTGGGCAGGGATAGAAGTTCAGCTTCCCACGTGCTCTTTACTGACACCTATGAGTTGAGGCAAGAGATCTCATTACTACCTTTCAGGGATGAAAATCCTGACTTATTACTTAGCTTTTCCTGATACTGCTCCAGCAGGGGAATGGGATACCCTGTCACCACCTGGAGAAGGTGCAAGTCTAGGCTCCCAGTAGGCTGGGATGGATGGAGTGAGCCACAGTTTTTTCTGTGTTATTGGGCTGGGTATAGCAGTTATTGTCTTAATATTTTCTGTGTTCCTAACCTGCACCTTTCCTAGTCCTTTGCTAGAAACAACTGGCTTTTCTTGGGACTTTTTTGGTCTGTGCCCTTTGGCATATCCAGGTAACTGGCTTCTTTAACTCTAAATCTAGGATATATGTGGGGGGAAGGCCCTATGTAACTCATCAGCATGCTGTTCCTTCGGTCCTAAGGTCTCTAATTTGTCCTGCCTTCTCTTTTAATTTTTTTACATTTGTTTTATATTTAATATGTAGGTGTTTTAGTGAAGAATAGGGAAAATTGCACATCCCCAAAGCAGAAGTTTATATTGCTTTTTATTTATTTATTTTGAGGTGGAAGGATCACTGGAGCCCAGCAGGTCAAGATTAGGGTGGCCATGAGCATGCCACTGCACTTCAGCCTGGGCAGGAGAATGAGACTCTGACTCAAAAAAAAAAAAAGAAACAAAGAAAAGGTAGCCACCAGACTAATTATTGACCAGGCCAGTCTCTGAAAGTTGTTCATATTAAACTTCATGTGCTTAACTGATCAGTCAGAGTGACACTAAAAGGAGTTGTGACACTAAAAGGAGTTGTGATAGAATCGGTATAAATAAGTAGGGTTAAACTCTGGAACTACTTTTGATTCATGTATAAAATGAATTCCTGAATGATTTCTTTTGCTCTTCAAATCCTTAAAACCTGACACATTAGACTATCATCAAAAGCAGAGAGAATGGAAAGTGGATTCTCCCAGACTTTGAGATGGACAGACTATAAACAGATTCAGCTTAACTTCTAGCCCAAGTGTTAAAACAACACTTGTAGAGGACTGGCTAACACCTGAGCTAGGCCTGCTACCCATCCTACGTCCCTCTCACCTGTACCTCCTGCATTGAAGACACTCAAGTGTTTCTCCCAACTCTATCCTTAGGCAGATCAGCAGCAGGCAGAGTTAAAGAAGCCCGAAGCCTTGTGTAAGGGGCCTGTTCACTAAGGCAGATTGGCAGAATCTTAGCATTGTAGAAGCCTTAGCGCACATCTGAGTGGTCCCTCAGTGTGCCATTCCCACTATAACATAGCTATTGGATCATTCCAGCTAGGTTAGGGGCTCCTGGGAGTTCATGGGAAAACAAAAGGAACAAAACCTTCCAAGGAAGTTCGTTTCATTTTTGGACGATAATTCCTTATTCTGAACCAAAAATCTGCCTCCCAGTTGGTTCCATAGACCCCACCTAATTTCCTTTCTGGTACCACAAAGAACAGAACAGTTTTATCTTGCCTCTCTGATAGAATTTTGAATTATCGAGGTCAGCTAACCACTTTAATCTCTTTAAATCTCTTTTCAGGTGAAATAGTCCTAGTTCCTCAATCTTTCTTCATATCATATCATCTCAAGACCCCTTGCTACTCCAATCCCTTTCATAGCACACTCCTTTTTTCTGGAGTAGTCATTATCCTCTTAAAGTGTGGCATTTAAAGAAGCATAAAATGTTAAAGTTGGAAGGGACATTTGAGGTGATCTAATCTACTCCTTCCCCCACCCTCTCTCTGTTTTAATACCAATAGCACTTTTTTTTGTTTTCAGTGAGAGTCTCACTCTACCTTCCAGGTTGGTGTGCAATGGCATGATCATGGCTTATCATAGCTGCAACCTCCTGTGCTCAGGCTAAGGAGCCTCCCAGGTAGCTGGGACTACAGACACATGCCAGCCAGCTTGTCCGGCTAATTTTTTATAGAGACAAGGTCTTGCTGCATTGCCCAGGCTGGTCTCGAACTCTCCTGGACTCAAGCCTTCCTCCCACCTTGGCCTCCAAAAATACTAGGACTATTTGTGTGAGCCACTGCACCCAACCCTAATACCAGTGGCGCTTTTGATTGGGAAACGATTACTAATTTAGATGCAGCTGGATTCAGTGAACCTATGGAGACCTAAAGCAGTTATCTGAAAGTTTGTTGGTTTGAAATGACCTGGAGCCTAGAGTTATAAACAAAATCTCTATCAAACTCATTATGTATAGAAAATAACACCTCTTTTAACAGAAACAGCAGCAAGCAATGGCACAACTTTCATTGTTGTAGTTATGGTGTAATAAGCATGACTTCTTGCTGGTGCCACCGTTCCAACCACAGGTGGCTGTGCTGTGTCTCAGGTGCTCTCTATAACAGGAGGTCTGTGGATAGATTCTCACTTCTGAGGTTAGAAAGAACTTTCAGGGAAATGTCTAAAATGGCCAAATTCCATTGTAAGAAAACTTTATTAGGAACTGAACAAGCACATTTGTCTTGTAAGTTAAGAGTCTGAAGGTTCTCTGAACACGGGTGGGTATAGAACACGGGTATGCTTACAATGCACATTTCCCCTTCAATTAGGCATTATGCCCATTGTAGAGAGGAGTAAGCTCAAATAATTTTAATCAACTGCACAAAAAAAGTCATGTAGCCAGAGATGCTCACATCTTTTTCTAAATCCTGTGATCTTTCCATAATAAAATCCTGAGTGTTATTGCTGATGGTATTTGGTACATATTTATTTTCTACATGAAGTTGATTTTCCTACAAAATGGAAAACACAGTGAGATCTGAGGTCTTTTGTGCCATGCCTTTGTACATCCTGTCATCTTGCACAGAGAGTCTTTGTGTTCTCCTGGCAAACCCCTTTGCATTTTTCAGTATCTTGCTCAAAAGTCACTTCTCAGATGAGTTTACCCCAACCCAATTTGGATCTAGCGCAATTGGAGAACTTGCTTGTTTTCCCACTATTGAAGAACACTTATCATACTGCATGGCCACAATTTATTAATGTGTCTCTCATAATCTCCCTGACTGGGATCCAGAAGAATTAAAATCCTATCTTTTTCACTCTTGCAACTCTGGAACCTAGTACCGTTCCTGACACTTTAGAGACACTCATCATTTGGCTAAATGTGAGAAGACAGCTTGTCACTTGTTCTGTTGGCTCTGGCATTTTTAAAAGCATGGAGGAAATTCTGTGTCTGCAGGTCCCACCCGTTCTGCACTGCTGTTGCCACAACCTCCCCCACGCCAAGACCAAATAGAGGAAGCAAAAAGGCCTGGAGGGGCAGCCATCAAGAGAGACTGGACCCTCTACTTTCAGTTAGGGAAAAAGAGCCCCATGTCCCAATAGAGAAGTAGCATGCATGGAGTTAAGTTAACTTTTGGTTACTGGCAGTGCTTTTCAGGTGGCCCAGTGTTTCTTCCATCCACCAGAGGCAATACCACACAGTGGTTAAGGGTTCGTCCTCTGGAGTCAGACCTTATTAACCTCTCCCCATTCTGCAGTTCCTTCCTGTTTAAGATGAATTGTTATGATGAATAAATGAAAAAATACAGTACAGAATCTGGCAGCTTATGTGGGGGCTCAATAAACCTTTGTTGTTATTGCTACTAGTTTATTACATTATGAAACCTTCCTTTAAATGCACACCTTAGTGGAATGATAGAAATTTTAAGTGATATCTAGTAAGTGGGAATATTTGTATTTTCTCATTCCCAGCTACCATTTGATGAACATATGTATTTTGGCAGATTCCTGCTCCGTTGCCCAGGCTGGAGTACAGTGGTGCAGTCATAGCTCACTGCAGCCTCAAACTTACAGGCTCCAGAAATCCTCCTGCCTCAGCCTCCCTAGTAGCTGGGACTACAGCATGTGCCACCATGCGCAACTAATTCTTTTTTAATAGAGATGGGGGTCTCGCTGTATTTATTGCCCAGGCTGGTCTTAAATTCCTGGGCTCAAACAAACCTCCTGCCTTAGCCTCCCAAAGTGCTAGGATTCCAGGTGTGAGCCACCTCACCCAGCCTGTGCCAGCTTTTGATGAATCACTTTATATATATCTACTCATTTGTACCCCTCAGTCACCCTATCAAGTAGGTATTCTCTACATTTTGCAAAAGAAGAAATGAACTTAGAGAGAGATGAAAACAGATTGCCCACAGCCAGATAGCAGTAGATTGTCAGACTGCAAACCACATGGCCTCAAGATGGAGAAATTGTGTATTATGACCAATCGGTGTCCTTTGTTGTTAACGTTCTAGTTAGCACTCTGGGGCCCTTCGCTTTGAGATGATTGATTCATACCTCTTCTAAGATGAACATCTCTTTCAAATTGATTCATGTAAGCAGAAATTGAGATCGTAAATGGTAGACTGCATTGTCTAGATGCGTGACCTTCTGTGTGCCCAGGACTATTTCTGCTACGGCACATCACACACTCACATCAAACTGGTTACTAAGTAAAAATTTGGGGGGGGGGGTTGGAGTTGGAGTCTCACTTCGTCACCCAGGCTGGAGTGTGATGGCACGCTCACGGCCACCCCAGCGTCGACCTGCTGGGCTCAGGCTATCCTTCTACCTCAGCCTTCCGAGTAGCCAGAACTACAGGCACTTGCTATCATGCCCGGCTAATTTTTGATTTATTATAGAGACAAGGTCTTGCCAAGTTGCCCAGGCTGGTCTTGAACCCACAGACTCAGGCAATCCTCTCACCTCAGCCTCCCAAAGTGCTGGGATTACAGGCTGAGCCACCAAGCCCGGTCTGTTAACTAAAATTCTGACCCCTTTCTCACTTGAGCTACTGACATACTAGGTCTTCTTAATTCTGTCATTTATAGAGAGAGGATGTACCTCTAAGAGAGGACAGGATACAGAAAAACATACTTCTAATACCAAAAGTTTTCTTTACTTGAGAGGTTTTGCCTAAAGCTATTCGTGTTTTCTAATTGCACCAACAGAAGCTTTTAGATGGACTGAAAGGGTAGCCTGCTGTGTACCTACCTCACACCAAGCTGGGAGCATGCCCCCATGGATTTAGGATATGATTGTGCCCACATCAGTCTCCAGTATGTTAGTATGTTATAATAAGGAGCATGGTAGCTCTGGGACCTGCTGTCCATGATTTTTTTGGGGGGGGGTTATCTTATTTATTTTTTTATTTTTTATTTGGAGTCTCTCTCCGTCACCCAGGCTGGAGTGCAGTGGCGTGCTTACAGCCACCCCAGCATTGACCTGCTGGGCTCAGGCGAACCTTCTGCCTCAGCCTTCCAAGTAGCTGGAACTACAGGCAAGTGCCACCACCCAGCTTATTGGTTGGTTGATTGATTGATTGATTGATTGATTGATTGTAGAGGTGAGGTCTTGCCAAGTTGCCCAGGCTATTCTCGAACCGTGGACTCAGGTAATCCTCTCACCTCGGCCTTCCAAAGTGCTGGGATTACAGGCTTGAGCCATCACATCTGGCCTGCTGTCCACATTTTATAGACTGTAGAACATTTCTCAGCTATAAGTGTCTGTGCTTGTAAATTTTAGCATTCAGAGGATCTTCTCAGATACTGCAAGGATATTCCAAAAAGTTTTCTCTGGCAGAAAAGTGCATAAAGTATAGTAGGTTGGTTTTGTTTGTTTTTTAACTATCTAAGTAGGACAAGATGAGATCTCATGTTTACGTGCCACTTCAAAATCGATCACAGTAGATCCGCCTGAGGTTTCCACCCTTCACAGACATTAACTGGCAGAGATAGTTCTGACCCAGGAACGTGAAATTAACTAGTGTTCCCCACATAACTAAATAAGTTTTCACCCTCCAAAATCAATTTTCATCTAAGATTCTGATGTTGCCCTTTTTTAGATAGCTTGACAGATGAAAATATTGGTTCTCAAATCAGACAGCCTGTATTTGAATCCTAGGCTCTGCCACTGACCAACTTTGTGATCTTGGGCAAGTTACTGAGTTTTTCAGGCCTTGTTTTCTGCATCTGTAAAATGAAGATAGTAATAGTTTCTACTTCATGAGACAGTTCTAAATGAGATAAGCCACAATGCTGAACTCACAGTTCTTAGTAATATCAGCTATTGTCACTATTCCGCATTAGAGAGAAATACACTCAGAAAATGGGCTCCTGTTCTTCTTTACTATCTCAGAGTTTCTCTTTTAGATTCATCCATGTTATTAGGGGCCCAAGAAAGTGTTTTGAATTTAACTATTGGCAGTTGAAGGTGTCTGTCCATGCCTGCTGTATTAGGTTACTGGTCACCTGTGCTGTGCGTTCCAGTCCAGTGGGCAGCAAACATTTTTTATTAAGGACCAGATAGTAAATATCCTGGGTTTGGGGGCCATATATGATCGTTGTCACATATTCTTCTTCCCTTTTTTTCATCCTTTAAAAATGTAAGAACCATTCTTAGCTTGAGGGTCACACAAAAACAGTCTGCAGGTCACAGTTTGCTCACCCTGTCCTCTGTAACCCTGCCCTCTGATATGGCAAAGTCTTAAAGATTCTGTGCTATTTCATTCAAGTCAAAAGATGCTAGTCAAAAAAGAGCACATCCTAGTGTTGAAAATGTGGTATTTTTTAACTGGACTCCAATCTCTTCTACCCCCAAGCCCTTATATGTATTATATATAAGGAGTTTTACGGTTCTGTTTCTAAGACCAAGCAGGATTTGTGGAAGGACCCATTAGAGTCAATTTGACAATTACACCAATGTAGATAAGTTCTCTGTCTGTGATATTACTCCAGATTCACTTGGAGCTCAAGTCATGATTTTAATTTTAAATTTCTGGGGTTTTGCACCATCAGGTCTCATGTCTGGAGCAGTCGTGTTTAATGAAAATATTGTCTGTTGCTGTGAAGTAAGCAAACCATAATGAATATGAGTGTGACACTTTTTCACAGAAAAAAAACAGGCACAACCTTTGTGAAATGGCAGTATTAAATTGCAAGTGATGATAGTAAAGCAAATATTTAAATTCACAACTAAAATGGTATTTGTAAAATGTGGTTGCTAGGGAGAGCATGCCAGTTCATCATTCCTCAATCTGATTCTCTATAGGCAGAAGCATTACACATGTTTCCAGGGGAGAGAGTACTTATTTTAAATAAATTGCTTTGTGGCTCTTTAAGACTATGCAGAAGAAAGCTTTACTTATCAGGTCCTGACTTGGTCTTTGAAATGTTCACAGGCAGGGGATGTCTCTTGTACATGCTTGCTCCTTCTGTACTGGTGCTTTCTGAGCTGCAGTGTATTGATGGATGGCTTCATTTATCCCTAGGAGAGTTCCAGTGAAGGAGGTGATGGCATTTTCGGTGAAAAGAAGGATGACAGCCGGGCAGGTGAGACTGTATACTTCTGAAGGCAAAGAAAAGTAAGGTCCCAGTTTATAGTTATCCTGGAGTTTATATGTAATCAAAATGCTGCTTTTTAAGGAGGCATTGTTTAAAAGCCAAGTAAGTTGACCTTCATCAAACTCTTCTGGAATCATACATGGAGCTTTAACCTGGCTCTGGTTTCCTCAGCTGGCACTGAAATTCAAAAGTGAAATAAATGTTAATATCTTAAATTAGGATGGAGTCTGAGAGATAAAAAAGAGTTGGTTTTTGTTTTGCAAAGTTTGGGATGTTTGGTTTGGGTTTTTTTGTTTCTGAATTTTCTGAATTCAGATTTAACAAAGACTTTGGCAATTGGAAGTACCAGCTACACAAAAGCCTATATAAAGAAGGCAACAAAGGGTCTGTGCTTCAGAGCAAGGTCCTCAAATCAGTTCTGCCCTCACAGAAAGATACATCTGTGTTTGTGAGATAACAGAACCGACCACAGCATAAGCTGTTCCTGATGCAAAATTGTACCTCCTCCAGCTAGATACCTAGCTCCCGGGCCAGTCATTAAAATGGTGACTACTTTGATTAAATTAGCTTTGTTAGAGTCAACTTTGTTTTTATTTAAACAAAACCAAAAAAGTCACTCCTGTTTTAGTTCTGTTTGTAAATACTAATATCCTTACTGATGTTTGAAGCCCAGGATGGCTCCGACCCAGACAGATCACCCTGGCCAGTTTCATCTGCTCTCACGGCTCGTCTCAGACGTCTGGTCACTGTTTACCAGCGTTGTAACCGCAAAGAGCTATGCCGACCTGAAATTCTGGGACCAGGTAACCAAGGATACTGGATTCAGGAAGAGATGTTCAGGAGAACCACAGAAATGGACCTCATCAACAAGGAAGTCCAAAAAAGGTAAAAGCCAGTGGCCACAGGGGCACAGTGAGCTGCCCACTGGGTAAAGGTGAACAAAAGGTAAAGCCCATAGCTGCAGGCCAAGTGTATTTCTGTTCTCATGTGAAGGTAGGTCATCTCCAGAATTCATTAAATCCAGCCTTCAACTGTAATAGTGTTGTCATGGTGACAGGAGTCTGATGAAGTCTAGGATACCCTCTGTTCAAAACTCCCAGACTAGTCGGGCTCGGTGGCTCAGCCTGTAATCCCGCGCTTTGGGAGGCTGAGGTGAGTGGGTTGCCTGAGCCCACGGGTTCAAGAACAGCCTGGGCAAGTTGGTGAGACCTCATCTCTACAATAAATCAAAAACCAGCTGGGCGTGGTAGCGCGTGCCTGTAGTTCCAGCTACTTAGAAGGCTGAGGCGGAAGGATCGCTGGAACCCAGCAGGTCGAGGCTGCGGTGGCTGGGAGTGGCCACTTCGCTCCAGTCTGGGTGACAGAGTGAGACTCCAACTCAAAAAAAAAAAAAAGTTCCCAGACTTTTATGATTTTCCAACCTGACACTCTCCCTAAGTCAAGCTCCAATCTCTGGGGATGTGGTTTAGAAATACCACACACACTCAAATATATCAGACCATTTCACATTCCCTAGTTCTTTTAGCAACAAAGGGAATAGTGTGCAGTGAAGCTGTCTTATTATAACTGCAAGTCCCTATCAAGCCTTAAGAGCAATAAATACCATGCAAAATGCAAGCCCAGAAGGAAGGTATAAATTACCAGAAGTTACTTGCCCATCTGAGGATTAAACTTCAAAAGGCAATACAGACTGCTAGCACAGGCTAGGAATGATGCCATTAGAAAATATCATCGAAGCTTCATTTCTTTTTGGAGAAACATACAGTGAAGTAAAAGAAGACTATAGAGCAAATTCAGTTACTTCTCTGTACCCCTCTCACTATATTAAATGTGGTAGTTCAGGGAAAATATTTCTCCCATCCTGCATAGCTCCAAAGCAAAGAGCCAGGGCCCTTTCTTCCCTCCTTCTCACTCTTCAGTGACCCCTCACCCCACCTCCCATTCCTAGCCAGATTCCCTCTGGGGTAGAAAGCACCATTCCCAAGGACTCCTATGATGGCATATAATTATCCAGCTCCCTCAAGTCATTAACTTACTCCTATAAGATGCAAAGACTAGAAGATCTTTGTGTTCCAGAGAAAATCATTGATATGAGTAACCTGCATATATAAAACCAAGACGAAAGCTGGTGGGAGTCAGGGGATCTGTATATTGAAGCAGACACTTCCCTTCTCAGCACCAGGTTCTTGTTCTATAAGATGAAGAGGTTGAATTTAATAGTCTGGAAAGTCCCTCCAAGATATCTGATTCTAGGTTATCATATGGGGAAAAAATAAGGCAAGATATTTAAGCATATGTAGTATTTTTTACATCTTTATCTCCTACAAGCAGAAGTTAACTATAGGTAATTCCTAAAATGTATTAATCAAGAGAAAGCAGGTATACACACATGATTTAGCCTTGGGAGATAAATACCAGAAGAAAGAGCTGAAAGATTTGAAAGTAGGGTGATAGGCTTTTACTACTTTTGCTACTCTTTGGGAGCAGGATGATAGCTTTTCATTATGAGCCTCTCAGCCCAATTTAACTTACATAAAAATAAACAATAAAATACGCAAACCAGCTCTACCTACTTTCTTGATGTCATGGACTCCCATAGCAGGCACTCTGTAAGTTGTCGGCTTTTGGGGGGAAAAAGCCACTCACTCTCCCTTTTTCATTAAATCTCAAGGTGGACTAGGAGAGAACAAGCAGACTTCTATAGAACAGTGTCATCCTTTGGTGTTGTTTATGATCAAGAAAAGAAAACCTTTGACTGGACACAGTTCCGCATCATTTCCCGTTTGGACAAGAAGTCAGATGAGAGCCTGGAACACTATTTTTATAGTTTTGTAGCCATGTGCCGGAATGTCTGTCGTCTACCTGCATGGAAAGATGGTGGTGAGAAAATTCTTTGTCATATTGTCAGATAAGACAAGAAAAGGACATGCTGATTTTTCAAATTGCAGAATTACTTTGGGTATACCTATGAAAGTAGAGTCTACCTGAAGAAATCAGGTAGAGACAAGTGGGCTTTTAGAAATCATGAACTTCTAATTGGGTTCACTCATAAAATAAACTCTCTCTCCCAAAATGGTATAACTTGGCCAGGCACAGTGGCTCATGCCTGTAATTCCAGCATTTTGGGAGGCCGAGGGAGGAGGATTGCTTAAGTTCAGGAGTTCAGAACACCAGCCTGGTGAGACCTCATCTCTACAAAAAAAAAAGGAAAAAATGACGAAACTCCAGTGGAGGTTAAAATTCAGATTAAAATTTCCTAGAAACACTGAGAGACTACCATTTACTTTTTCCAAAGTGTAGTTCCTTGGGTTTTTTTGGTCATACCGAGATTTATCCTACTCTGAACTTTGCACCTTCCTTAGATTAAATCTTAATAGCTTTAAATGTTTCCTCATATGTTGACTGATAACTATAGAAAGTGGCTGTCATTTAAACATCCCTGATCCAATAGACAGCCCTTTTGAGAAATTTCTTCCTGGTTGGCATTTGCAATAGCTTCCTTCAGGTCTCCCTGCAGCCTCATATTTGTAGATAAACGATCTGAGACCATGTGAGCATATTTTAGGAAATCTAAAACAAACATTGAGCCCACCCAGCATGTATTTAGAGCTGATGGCAGCATGCACAGAAACCCCAACCTTTGCCCTCCCGTGTGGCATGGCTAACGTGTTTCCATTCAGACCAGGGAGCTGGGTATATTGGAAAGATCTGAACTTTGGAGTCACACTGAAAAACCCTGGATTTAAATCTTGGTTCTGCCACCTTGAGCAAGGTAGCTTATCTGCTTATCTGAGCTTGTTTCCTCATCCTTGAAATAGGACATGCATGATGAAGAAATATTGAACTAGGTAACATATATAAAGTACCAGCCGGGCTCGGTGGCTCAGCCTGTAATCCCGCTCTTTGGGAGGCTGAGGTGAGTGGATTGTCTGAGCCCGCGGGTTCGAGACCCACCTGGGCAACTTGGCGAGACCTCATCTCTACAATAAAATCAAAAAATTAGCCGGTTGTGGTAGTGCGCGCCTATAGTTCCAGCTACTTGGAAGGCTGAGGTGGAAGGATCGCCGGAGCCCAGCAGGTCGAGGCTGCGGTGGCCGGGAGCATGCCACTGTACTCCAGTCTGGGCAGAGTGAGACTCCAACTCAAAAAATAAAAAAAATAAAGTACCTAGTGTAGAGGGCACATAATACATGCTTTTTTTCCTCTCAAAGAGACAGAATCTCACTCTGTCACCCAAGATGGGGTGCAATGGCATGATCATAGCTCACTGTAACCTCAGACTCTTGGGTTCAAGCCATCTTCCTGCCTTAACCACCTGAATAGCTAGGACTATAGGTTCAAGCCACCACACCCAGCCTTCTATCTATCTATCTATCTATCTATCTATCTATCTATCTATCTATTTATCTATTTATCTATTTATTTAGTAGAGACAAGATCTCACTATGTTGCCCAGGCTGATCTTGAATTCCTGACCTCAGACGATCCTCCCCACTTGGTTTCCCAAAGTACTGAGATTATAGTATGAGCCACTGCACCTGTTCAGTACATGCTTATTTACAGGAAACTAGTACTATTTCCAGAACTAGAGTTTTCATGCCCTCTTTTACCCTCCCTGAGTCTGTCCTTGTTTTATAAAAACATTCCATATCCAAGCCTGGCACAGTGGCTCAAACCTGTAATCCCAGCACTTTGGGAGGCCAAAGTGAGAGGATTATTTGAGCCCATGGGTTCAAGAACAGCCCAGGCAACTCGGCGAGACCTCATCTCTACAATAAATAAAATTTTAAAAATTAGCCGAGTGTGGTAGTACACGCCTGTAGTTCTGGCTACTTGGAAGGCTGAGTCAGGAGGATCGCCTGAGCCCAGCAGGTTGACACTGGGGTGGTCATGAGCATGCCATTGCACTCTAGCCTGGGCAACAGAGTAAGATTCCAACTCAAAAAAAATTTCATTTTCTTTTAGTGTCCCACTTTAGCAAGGGCCCACACACCTAAAACTGCCCTGCTGAGGAACTAGGGAGTTAAACTATAAGACTAAAGATGCAAAGGCTCAGGTGGGCAGGGAGTGTCCAGGGACTACCTTAAGCGACAGTGTCTGTGTTTCCCTGTCTCTCCAGGTACCCCAGATGCCACCATCTACGTTGAACCCATTACTGAGGAACGGGCCGCAAGAACTCTGTACCGCATTGAGCTGTTACGGAAGGTCCGAGAACACGTGCTCAAGTGTCCTCAGTTGCATGAACGCCTCCAGCTTTGCAGACCCAGCCTCTACCTCCCAGTCTGGTGGGAGTGTGGGAAGCATGATCGAGACCTGCTCATCGGCACTGCCAAACATGGGCTGAATCGCACGGACTGTTACATCATGAACGACCCCCAGCTGTCCTTCCTGGATGCCTATAGAAACTACGCCCAGCATAAAAGATCTGATGTTCAGGCACCAGGAAGTCTCTGTTGCCTTTACCAGACCAACTCCAAATTATATGACTCTCTTACATATACTCAAATGCGTAGGACTTCAGAGTCCCTTGAAAATGAACCTGAGAATCTAGTGAAAGAAGAAGGCAGAGATGATCATCTCAGTCTGCCTGATATGACTTGTGAAAACTTTATTTCTAAAGTTCAGGATGTCATTTCCATTAACCATGATGAAAGTCTGCTGCCTGAGTCCTTGGAGAGTGTGATATATGGTAAGAAGGTGCTTAGCCGAGAATCAGGCTCTTTTCAGGACATCCCAAATACCAGTGCAGAATCCAGAAAAGATACTATTGCCATCTCAGCCAGCAAAGATAGGAGCTGCCGGTCTGGTGACCATGAGGCAGAAATAGCTTCAGGCTCCTCTTTTATGAGTAGCTTAGAAGCAGGAGTAGCTCAAATGAGCATTCAAAATGGAAAACATCTGTTGATGTCTTTTTCAAAGGAAGGGGAGCTCTGCTGCAGTGAAGCAGGGCAGAGGCCTGAAAGCATCGAGCAGCTAGAAGCCAAATGCTTACCCTCCCCTTCCTTGGATCCAGGAAATGAAAGTGGGTTTGTAGATATGTGCAATCTTAGTATCTGTGATTCCAAAAGAAATCTGTCATCAGATCAGCAATTAATTGATTTACTAGAGAACAAAAGCTTAGAAAGTAAATTGATTTTGAGTCAGAACCACAGTGATGAGGAGGAGGAAGAGGAGGAAAATGAGGAAGAAAACTTAGCTGTGGCAACAGGCATGAGGGAAAAGACAGGGGTATTGCATCTCACAGAGCCCACTACTAACATCCTAAGGGAAAAGAGCCGGGTCTTTCATGTAGATGAAACCAAGAAAGGAAGCCTGGAGGCAGCAAGCCAGACTGCTGGACCACAGAAGACTTTCCCTCCAGCAACCTGTCAGTGTCACTGCAAACACATGGAAAGGTGGACTCATGGCCTCGAGAATGATGAATTTGAAGTGGCGAAGTCCAAGGCTTATAACCCAGACCTGTACAAAAGCAAAACCAATAATATTACTACCATGGAGGATGAGCCCACTGCTATTCCATCAGAGCCATTTAAAGTAAAGCATGAGCTTTTAAAAGAACCTTGGAAAGAAAGTATAGATGGGAAAAAAGGTTTCCCCATGTATCCTCTTGAAGGAAGTGAGCTCAAGTCAGAAGACATGGACTTTGAAAATAAAGATGATTATGATAGAGATGGAAACTGCCATAGTCAAGGTACAGTCTGTATGATTCAGTTCTCACTTGACAGGGAGATTAGGGGGTTGGGGGTGTGTTTAGTAGTTGTATGGCTTCTGAAACAGAAGCCACCTGCCCTCACTTTGATGTGTTTAACATCAAAGGTCATAGACCTTGGACTAAAAATTAGATTATCTGTGGTCATTCCAGAAAATTGAGGGAGACGAAAGACAATCATAGCATCTTTGCTGCATCAACTGTGTGATTTGGCAGGATCCTGTGTGCTTTTATATAATACATGTCAAGGGGAAGTAGTTTGTTCTTCCACTAGTTAGGGTGCTTCAAACTGGTTAAAGTAAAACAGGCTTGGGATATCAGGAACTCACAAAAACACAAATAAATTTGGTCTTTGTTAAGGTAAGCAAAGAAAGTTCCATTTATTCATATCATCATCAAAACCCTGTGGTTTAGGCCAGGCATGGTGGTTCACACCTGTAATCTCAACACTTTGGGAGGATGACTTGAGGCTAGGAGTTCGAGACCAGCCTTGGCAACATAGCAAGACCCTGTCTCTACAAAAAAATTAAAAATTAGCCAGGCATGGTGGTACATGCCTATAGTCCCAGCTATCTGGGATGCTGAGGTGGGAGGGTCGCTTGAGCCCAGGAATTTGTGACTGTAGTGAGCTGTGATTGTGCCACTGTACTCCAGCCTAGGAGACAGAGCAAGACCACGTCTCAACAACAAAAAACAGTCTGGGCAACAGTGAGACCCTGTTTCTAAAAATAAATAAAATCCCCCATCTTGGTTTTAGTCATTGTGATTAGTGGCTTATCTTGGGAAGGGTTCTGAACCCAAGTTAAAATTTACACACTAGCTAATATAAGGACTGAGAAACTGAATTGATACTAGCTTAATATATTTGTAGCCCCAGCCGACCCAGAAGGAGCCAGTCTACAACCATGCCTGATCCTCCTCACCCCAGCCCATGAAGGATCACTGCCACGTATTGAATTATAAAACCCACATTGCTTTTTGAACCCTATTGCAGGGTAAATCACCAAATAATCGGTCCTTGGAAACCCAGACACCTAAATGAGCACGGGGTAAAGATAAGTATCATTACAGGGAGAAGAAATGTTCCTGAGCTGATGTCCTTTGGTGCCAGCATCAGCCTTGCTAAGTCAGGGTGAGGACAGCAGTGACCTTGATAAGCTTTGGTGAACATCGTGCATACACATGAGCGGGAGTCCCTTGCACAGATGCTTTTAAAAGTGCTTTTGCAGATCTTGGGTGGGCTCCTCCACACATTGGAAGTGTGAGACAGTGGGGCAGGATAGGTCAAACCTGCTTTTAAAACTACACATCTACAGTCCTGAAGGAGTAGTCATTAATTGTTACACCTCTCAGAGCCAGCCCTAGATCACTCTTTTTCTGGGGTTTTCTCTCACACATCATTTTGCTTTTTCTTAAATACAGTTCCTCTGCTTAAAACCTCTCAAGGGTGCTCCCTACTGAATCTAGAAAAAAATCCAAATTTTCTGTCATGACTGACAGGATTCAGCATATTCTGAATGATTTCTACCTCCCCCCCCATAATCATCTCTGTGCTTTTCTCTTAGCCTCCCTTTAGTTCCTCAGCATGTCCAGAACGCCCTTCCCCATTGCCGCCTCATCTTAGCGGTGTACCTTCCTCCAGGAACCTCTACCAGCCTGCTTAGTAGGTCCTTCTCTCATATTCCCTATCATGGCACCTTGTTTTTTTCCCTTGATAGCACTTCCCATGGCTTAATTTTAGTTACTCCTTAATTTTCTGGCTGTCATGAGACTGTAAGAACCTTGAGATCCAGGCCACATCTACTTTGTTTATCCTGAGTCCACTGGGCCTACCAAGTCCCTGTGAATGGTAAAGGGTCTCAGCAGCTCACTAAGGAGACTTGCTGCACTTCAAAAGTGAGATGTCCTCATTTCAGAGAATAGACATTTCTTGTCATTTCACCCAGAAAGAGGTCCACAGTGTTTCCTGCCTTGGGCATTTCACTACCATATGTTCATTCCCTGTCATTACTAGTAAGTGGATCTTTGAAGATTCATTTCACATTGATAATAAACTTTTGCCATAACTGATGCTTGAAAGAATGAGTTGCATTTCCATTTCTTTCCACCAGTGAAGTAATTGAAATGTCTAAGTTTCTTTGCACTGTTTTTTACATGAATCAAGTCCATCTTACCTTTGTTGTAAGTTTCATGACTTTTTATCTTTCATTATTAATATCACAATGTTTCTGTATTATGTTTCATATTTCATAGACTGTCCCTTCAAATGTATCAAAGTATTATAATGTTCAACTTTCTTTTGTCCGCTACACTAAATGAGAAGCCCTTTCATGGTTTATTCCTCTCCTCTCACTCACTCTTGGATACACAAGAAAAATTTCCTTTCTGTTTTATTTTTTCGTTGGGGGGGTATGGATGAAAACTCTTACTAGATGATGTGCCTTGGTAGCCCCAAAGCAAGACTTGCCTTTACGGCTTAACTGATATGGTACTCCTGGAAATTGAAGGTATGGAATTAATACTCTATTTAAAATAAATTTGCACAGAATGGGCTAATTTAAAAAGCAAAAAGAAAAGACAGATCGGGATGTCCTGATCTCTCAGATCACTACTGTCGCCCAAGTGCCTGATTAATTTTTTTAACCTCTCTTTCTAGAGTATCAAGGGAAATACTCTGAAGAGGAGAGCAAGAGCTCAACCTCAGGCATTGTGGGAGACATTGGGGATGACCTGCAGGAGGTGCGGGCACCTACCATTGCTCAACTGCTACAGGAGAAAACCCTCTATTCCTTCTCTGAGTGGCCAAAGGTACCCCCAAAGCTTGCTTTTTCCCCCCACAGCATTCTTATCTTAGAATCTTTTATCTTAAACCCTTTAGAATAATTCTGAGAGATGTTTAATATCTTTAACTGGTATTAGGTATGTAACATTTGAACTTTAAAGATGTATGCACTTGACTAATCAGACTGTAAGACGAAGTGTCCAATTGTTCACGTATTTATAGTACAAAGGCTTTAAATGTCATTGTCCAGACTATGATTTTTATTTTAAGACTTATAAAGTGAGTATGTTTGAGTGTGTTCTTTTCTAATCAGCTCCTTCTGGTGAGAAAACTTGAGCCTTGAGCTCAAAGGGCTCTGTGAATTTAGGTAACTTTGTACTTTTTCTTCAGAACTGTTATCCTTTTTTCTAGGATCGTGTGATAATTAACCGCCTAGATAATATCTGCCATGTAGTGTTAAAGGGGAAGTGGCCCTCCAGCCAGCAGTATGAGCCTTCGGACACACTGCCCACCCCAGCATTAACCAGCAGTACTGGTTCTCGAAACAGCCTCTCAGAGCCAGAAGCAGCAGAGCACAGCTTCAGCAATGGTGCAGCATTAGCGGCCCAGATCCAGAAGGTGAGGCTGTAGGAATGGTGTTGACCACAAAGCACAGAGGAGTGGGTGTGTTCCACTTCAACTGAGTCCATTTATACAACATATATATGCTGAATGGTAGTGGGGGAGTTGTCAAGCCATTACTGTTAATTGAAGAATTTAGACTTTAATCACATAGCCAGTGGAGAGCTAGTAAAAGTTTTGGAACAGGAGAATGCATAATAAATGCAAGGTTTTACATCTCACTTGGGATGATATGTAGTTTGGCTGGGGAGACAGGCAGAAATCTGATGTAAAGAGAAGGTTCTAGACTCTAGATTAGTGGCAGAGTGGGTACAAAGAACAGGGTAATTGGCAAAGATTACTCTGTGACTAACAAATAAAAGGAAAGGGAGTCATGAATCGACTAGTGTGTTCACCTTGGTAGGAGTGAACAATGGCAGCTGATAGAAATTAAGGAAGTCAAGGCAGAAGTGAGCATTTTGGTGGCAGGTACATCGTAGCACACTGGTTCTCACTCTGAACTGCTCATTGGAATCAGCTGGGTACCTGATTTAACTGTCCTGGGGTATGGTCTGGGTATTAGGGTTTTTTTTTTAACTTCCCAGGTGATGGTGATACACAGCTGTAGCCAAGCACCCCTGAGATCTAGTCTTGCAACTCCAAGTATAGTTCATGGACTAGCAGCTTTAGCAGCACCTGGAAACTTTTTTAAAATGGAGACTCTCAGGCCCACTG
Source organism: Carlito syrichta (assembly GCF_000164805.1). Taxonomy (NCBI): domain Eukaryota; kingdom Metazoa; phylum Chordata; class Mammalia; order Primates; family Tarsiidae; genus Carlito; species Carlito syrichta. The sequence goes on from NW_007244587.1 coordinate 88,664, forward strand.
AAGTATAATCTGCATTTTAACAAGCTGTCCAGGTGATGTGGAACTAAGGTTTGAGGAGGCTTGACTTAGAAGAACTTCTAAGAAGTTGATTGGAAATAATATAAGACCTGGAGGAAATCAGGCCTGGAGCAAGAGCTGGCATTCAGCCACAGAAGTGGCATTCAAAGCTCTTTTATTGTTTGTTCACAGGAGAGCTTCTTGGCTCCAGTATTCGCAAAGGATGAACAAAAGCACAGGCGTCCCTACGAGTTTGAGGTGGAGAGGGATGCAAAGGGTCGGAGCCTGGAGCAATTCTCCGCCTCCCATGGGCATCCCCCTATCGTCCTTAATGGCTGGCATGGGGAATCAGCAATAGACCTCTCCTGCTCATCAGAGGGGTCCCCAGGAGCTACATCCCCTTTCCCAGTGAGCACTAGCACCCCTAAGATTGGGGCTATTGGTTCACTTCAAGGAGCTCTTGGCATGGACTTGTCTGGGATTCTGCAAGCTGGCCTGATCCATCCAGTGACTGGACAGATTGTCAATGGAAACCTCAGAAGAGATGATGCAGCCACAAGGAGGCGGAGAGGGAGACGGAAACATGTTGAAGGAGGGATGGACCTCATCTTCCTGAAGGAGCAAACGCTTCAGGCAGGAATCTTGGTGAGCATAAAGGCTGTTGAGTGAAAACATTGACAAATCCTTCTTTTCTCAGACACAAAATATTTTGTTTTATGGATCCTTTATTCCTATTTTGGTTGTCCTGCTTTGTTTTCTCTCATTATAAACTGCCCCCAACTCTTCTAGAAATAAGTAGTTACTAACCCATTAATGGTCCTTAATCTGCTTACATCTGAGAGAAACAAGTCAGGAGATCTTGCCACTTCAGATAGAAACAGCTCAGATCCTCCCCAGTGATGGAACAGCAGAGCAAGTGGCAGGGCTGAGCTTGTCGCAGCACTTCTTCAGGGCACTGAGGCTCTCCAGGGTATGAGAGAAAGAACAGAGTTGATCCTGGCTCTACTTCTTAACTCACTGGACACTGGGCTTACCACTGAGCTTCATTCTGCTTCTCTGTAAAGTGCAGCAAGAGCATGTACTACAGAGGATTGCCATGAGGTTTCATAGAGATCGTATGAGACCACAAGATAGTATATTGTATACTCCCAGGAGATCATTGTCAGCATCAGAAAGGATCAGAATCTATACCTGGTCAAGAGAGATCCCCTTTAAATTTTGTTTAATGCTTTATGTTGTATTTTGGCTTTTCCCATTTATTGGATTTTGAGTTCCAAAACAATCACATTTTATGTCTTAATATTTTAAAAGGAATAATAATAGCTAGTATTGAGTGCCTACTGTGTGCCAAGTGCACTGTGTTCGAGGCTTTACATCATTATCCTGTTTGATCCTCACAACAACCCTGGAAAGGTAGGTTTTATTGTTATTCCCATTTTATAGATTAGGAAACTGAGACTTTAAAACATTCAGTGATTTGTCCAAGATTGTCCAGCTAGTAAGTGGTAGAGCAGGAAACCAAGGATCTTGTTCTCTCGATGCTGAGATCTTTACTACTAAGTCATATTGTTTGGGATATCTTCCTCTTAGACTTTCTGTATAATTTAGGAAGCTGAGGTGACAGGTTCTTTCCCTGCCCAATTCTGCAAGCTTTTAAGAAGTTTGTCAGCTGGGCGCAGTGGCTCAAGCCTATAATCCCAGCACTTTGGGAGGCCAAGGCAAGAGGATTACTTGAGTCCACAGGTTCGAGACCAGCCTGGGCAACATGGTGAGACCTCATCTCTACAATAAATCAGAAATTAGCTGGGCATGGTAGCGTGTGCCTGTAGTTCCGGCTACTTGAAAGGCTAAGGCAAGGGATCGCCTGAGTCCAGCAGGTAGAGGCTGTGGTGGCTGAAAGCATTCCACTGCACTCTAGCCTGGGCAACAAAGTGAGACTCCAACTCAAAAAAAAAAAAGTTTGTCACGTGCAGAGCCATGGTTTCTCTGTAATGATCATAGAATTCCAATGGATGACTGATAAAATGTTTCCCCTTGTTCTCAGAGTATTTTTAAAATGTATTAATACAGATACTTACTTAGCACTGACATGTGTCTTAGCAGTAGACACATTCTAAACATTGATAATACAGAGGTAAGACAGGCTTTCAAACTTTAGAGGGTAAATAGGTGACTAATTTGCAGTGTGACATTTTTGTTATATGAGGGAGCTGGGAACAGAGTACTGTGGACACAGGAGCTGGAGCCACTGGTGTTGCTCGGAGCAGTGGGTAGTGGAACACTGAATCCGGACAGTCAGGCTGGAGTCATAGCTTACCAAGGAGACAGGAGAGGGAGAAGAGCATTCAGGTATAGGGACCACTCAGCATGCACAAGAGCTATGGTGGGGCAGCAGTGTGGGGGGCTGTCATTCAGGTACCCCAGCTGAGTACTGTCAGGTGAAAATAGATGGAACGATTTGAAGAACCCTTTGTATGTTTTCTTTTTAGAAACTGGTTTTCATTCTGTCATGATTAACCGCACATACTCATTTTTCCTTTATCCAGGAAGTCCATGAAGACCCAGGGCAGGCCACCCTGAGCACTGCACACCCTGAGGGGCCAGGGTCTGCTCCCTCAGTCCCCGAACCAGCAGCAGCAGCTGGCAGCCCAGCTGAGAAAGCCGTTCCCAGCAAGAGTCTGCTTGATTGGCTGAGACAGCAGGCTGACTATTCCTTAGAAGTTCCCAGCTTCGGGGCAGTAAGTATTTGTTAATGCTGCCCGAGATCACTGTTTACTTCCTGCTGACTTGTTGCTGCTCTTAATAAAAGCATGCTGAGGGAAACCAAGAAGCTGAGAAGCTATTTGGGAGAAATCTGTGTCAACTGAGAGCATCATTTTAAAGTTTTTTTTGTCTTTAAGTTTTAATTTTGGTAAAATTCTCCATAATAGAAATGACAGCCCACATCAAAACACTATGACAAAATGTAGATATGCAAAATCTTAAGAGAACAGAGCTTGCCTAGGTCCAAGCTCCTTGTTCCCACAAAGAAATTGCCCCACAATATCATAAGTTCATAAAGAAATCATGTTGCATAAACTCTGCCACTTGCTGACAGTTTTCTATGTATTATTTTCAAGTTAATACATACTACTTTTGGTGGTTGGAGGGCAGTCTGTTCTTTTATAGTTATTGCTTCTGGACATTCCCTTCAAGTCATCTTACTACCTTTGCCCTAAGTCCTTCAGATTAGAGCTTTTACTGCCATTGCCCTAAGCCCTTCAGTTAGAGGGCTCCTGAGCACTAATGTCTTTTCTTGGTTTTTCTTTTCTCACTTGCTCACCTACCCCACCACCATCTTTGTCCTGGGTACACTTAAACTAAGATTCATAGATAGCACACAGAACAAGGAGAATGCACTTGCAGATGCGCACTCTCCAGGGACAGGCAAAACCAAACCAGGTATATAGCAGTGGAGACAGAATCCCAAAAGTGATAGATCAGGTATATAGCAGTGGAGACAGAATCCCAAAAGTGATAGAGAAGATGGCCGGGCATAAGCAGTGCCCTGAAACCAGGTGAGTCAGCTCAGGTGTTCTAGTCTGGAGGGCCAGATGGTCCACACAGCCTGTTTTCCAGTTTACCGCAGGCACACTGGTACTTCAAGGAAAGAAAATCTAGCTGGCTCTTTCCTTCAGCCCAACCTGCCCAGGTCCTGTGCAGAGGGTCATTGATGAGAAAAATAACAAAACGAGCTGAGAAGCACCATCCTCATCAGCGGAATCTATGACAGAATGTCTCATAATGTTGGTCTCCATTTGCCTCCTAGAATTTTTCAGACAAACCAAAGCAGAGGAGGCCACGCTGTAAAGAACCTGGAAAATTAGACATCAGCTCTCTGAGTGGGGAAGAGAGGGTCCCTGCCGTCTCCAAGGAGCCAGGACTGAGGGTAAGAAAGAGGAAGCATGGGGCCGTGGGAAACATCCCAACTGGCATTTTTGAGACAACTCCCCAGCTGGAAAGTGGGTAGCTGGGTGACATCTTTCAAGAGGGCAGGAAGCTAAAAGCACTGAGAATTGTCAGTGTGGCATTTTGAGCACTGTGTGACTCCTGGCAGTCATTTACTTTCAGCCCTTACCTCCAAAACTGGCTGTGAAACCACTCCCAAAGCTTGATTTTGTTGTTGTTGTTCTTGTTCCTGTTTGTAGAGTTACAAGAGAAAAGAACCCTTAGACTTCATCAGCAGTCTTTCCAGTGTTTAACAAACTTCACTATTGGAAGTTTTCATTTTCTAATCTACCTTTTTCTGGCATTTAAGACATTTCTTCCCAGACCAGCCTCTGTGGCAATGAAAAACAGCAGCTGACTCTAAGCACTACCCTTTTCCTATTATAGAATCATGACACTGAAATGGACTTCAAAGACTTCTGTAGAAAACTTCTGGCATAACGAGTTCGAGTTAATTATAGTTTACAGATGAGTGCAAATTTGGAATAGAAATAGTCATAACCTCTAGGGGGCAGTAATAACATTTCAACTTGAAAATGTGTTTGAATTTGGGCAGATTACACATAAATGTGCTTTCAACTTCCTCAAAAAGCATTCTGCCCAAAAAGGGAGCCTCTGAAGATGCCTGTGAGGACGTCTGCTCTTCCAGGCTATTCCATAAACTCAAGCTTTTCTAAATACCCTCTCTTAAGTCCTCTGCCAGCTGTACTTTCCTTGAATAGGAATTCCTTTCTTGGTGAGATTGCCTCAATATGATTTATTTTTTAGCTCCAGAAGAATATCCACCTTAGCCATTTCTTCCTTGTGTAGAAATCAGTTGTCATTTAATGTTCTGGAGGAACCTGTCACTGAGTTTGTCACCTGGATTATCACTTATCTAACAGCTCCACAAACGATGTCCCAGTGCTTCTCCTCTTCTGCTAGACAGGCCCTTGGAGGAATACCCGGGCCCTGGGTAGTCTCTCACATTGGAATAGCTACCCTCTTTTCCCCTCTCTTGCTTTAGTCTCAGAAAATGATGCTTCCATCTTTTTCTTAGATCTGCTTGTACAATCTTTACCGGCTCAGCTTCCATCTATCCCGCCTGTCTCTGCTCGGCCCTGCATGCTCCTCCCACCTTCTCCTTTTGTCTTGGCACATGGTGTCTTGCTGTCAAGAGAAGGCCTCCGATTCTTGCTTTGTCTCAGAGTTCTTGCTTTAGAGATATGTCAGGAAAAAAAAACCCCATGTGGTTTTTCCCCTTGGCATTCTTCTTTCTTTCTCCATGTCTAACAGTTTCCTTCATGTTCCTTGGAAATTAATATTCATCCCTCGCTACAGACACTGATCCTTTGCCAGAAAACCCATTTCTAAGCTATTCTTGCAGCCAGCCTCTTCCCAGAGACGCATTTCCCTCCTTTGTTAAATAAACACACTCCCTGCCTCAGAGGCCCTTTTCTTGCAGTAAGGCAAGAACAGGAAGCACTTGTCCACTTGGTCCTCAGGACTGCTCAGTCTTCCCAACAGGGCTAACCTGTTTCCTGCAGCTTCTCTGGGGATGCAAGCCTTCTAGAGTACATTGCACTCTTTTTCTTTGCCATAGAAACTCTTAGTTCATTCAGGCTCCCATGATAGGATACCACAGACTAGGGACGAGGGAGCTTATAAAGAACAGAAACATATTTTCCACAGTTCTGGTGGCTGGAGAATCCAACATCAAGTCGCTGGCAGATTTGGGTGTCTGGTGAGGACCCATTCCACATAGACAGCTGTCTTTTCACTGTGTCTTCACGTGGAGGAAGGAATGAATGAGCTCTCATAAGATCACTAATACCATTCATGAGGGCTCGGTCCCTATGACATCCCAAAGTCCCCATATCAATCACCTTAGGGGTTAGGATTTCAACAATTAATTTGAGGAGACACAAGCATTCGTAGCAAAAACACTACCCCTTCTTTTAGAAGTAGATTAAAATCCCGCAGAGAACTTTCTTTGAACTCAGGACCGTTTGCCATATGTGCTTTGGCTAGTCAAGGTCCACAGAGTCAGCATAACACAGACTGCAGGTAAGGCCTAGGATTGGACTCTGGAATGCCCAGTACATAGTGGTTGCTCATTAAATAAATATATACATGTGCATATACCTAATATAGCTCATATATGTAAGTTATATTTGTTTTGCACATATATGTATAGCTTTTGTTTTTTTTGGTGAGCCATTTGACAGTGAATTGCTGGCATGACATATTATCCTTAAATGTTTCAGCATGCATCGTTTAAGAACATTTTCCTACATAATTATTGCCATTATTATATGTGCATATTAATAATATCTAATATCTTGTCCATATTTAGATTCCACCAGTTGTCCCAAGAATGGCATTTAGAGCTGGAAAGTTCTTTTGTTTTGTTTTGGTTTTAGGATTTTTAAATGAGAAGCCGCACATTGCCTTTGGTTGTTAGGTCTCTTTTCACCCCGTGAATATTTGTTGAATGAGCTTACTCCTTCCTGGGAGGAGAAAGGAAGCTCTGGTCATCACCTTCTCTTAAGTCTGCCCAAGAGTTAATTTTTAGAGTTGGAATAAATGCTACCATGTATTGATGAGGATGTTCTTCTTGGATTGGAATACCAATGTAATCATCTAAAAAGCAGATTGCCTCCAGTGTTGCTTGAACACAAGGAATCGCCTTTTCCTTGCTTTCTTTGCCCTCTCCCCAGGCCTCCCCTGGAAGAGGAAGCAGTTTTGCTCCCAGGGTATAATTACCAAGAGGGAGAACTGCCAAAGCCCGCCGTGGTCGCTGTGTGTGGTCGCCGAGCTGCTGGGAGGGGCACCTGACTGGGGTGGGCAGCAGCTGGTGACTGGAGTGGCTCTCCTCCACAGGAAGTGGTTAAAGCTGCTTCCTTTGCCAGCACGCCTCTTGCTCTGCTGTAGATGAAGAACTGTTTTCTTCATCCCTGGGGCCTTTCTGCTGCTGCTCTCTAGATCTGAAGGGGAAAGATAACAGCAGGCTCTCATTTCTGAATGGGCCCAGCATTCTCCCTACATCCGTGGTTCTCAGCAAGAGTAAAGGCCAGGAAAGGATGTTTGGGGACATCCTGATGCTTAAATAGTGCAACTTTCACAAAGTGGGCCAGGACCAAGGAGGCCAAAGGTCCTGTGGGGTGTAGGCTGGTCCTAGACGCCCTGACAAGGGACTCAAAGCATGTTAAAGAAGATCTGACTTATAGCAGATTGCTTGAAAATAAGGAGGTGTTATTCATCAAGCCTTGGCTTGTTTTCTTCGCAACAGAAAGACTTCTGAGATAGAACATGGCCCTCTCACTGGAGAATTATCAGGGAAAGTTATGAGGAAACATTTGTGGGTGTAAAGGAAAAAGACATACCCCAGCACCTTTCCCTGGCTCTTAATTGTGGGTGGGCTGCAAGAAGAGGGCTCAGGAAGGCCTTGTGGTTGAGTTGTGGTTACCCTGACCAAGGTCCTGGGCAGAGGGGACATGCCAGCAAGGGCCTGCAACTGCACACGGAATAGACAAAGTGGCTGGCCCAGAATGAGGTGATTTGCATTGTTGAGCTCAAGACAAGACTGATAAGAAATTATTCTCTTAGCCTGAGGCCATCCATCAGATCCTACTGTCTCTCTTTAGAAATAGGAACCAGCCAGGAATTGCTTCCCTAGTAATTGTCTCCAGAGCCCGAACAGGCAGTTACCCAGCCCACTCCAGGAGAAATCAGCCTGGCAAGCTGCAGGTGGCTGATCCTGTTGGGAATAAGAAGGGTGTGGTGTGGTGGGGTGGGGTGGGGTGGGGTGGGTTGTGGTGTGGTGTGGTGTGGTGATTGGAAAGAACCCTGGACTTAAAGGGGTTCTCACCTGCTCTGTCCCTGACCAGCCGCCCCAGAGCAAGTCCTGTGCCTTTCTGTGTGTAAAAAGGAAGAAGGCTAAACATGACAGTTCAGGGGTTTCTTCCAGCCCTGTGATATTGAACCAAGGCTTTTTTAGAAGAATTTTCTCCTCAAAGTTGCCATCATAAAGCTTTTTGTACAGGAAAAACTGGTTTTTCTTGGACATTCTTGAGAAACTGAAGGACTGGTGTAGGACTTCAAAAAAATAACTCTTTCTGGGGCTTGAAAGCATTCAGGTACACATGTTTTCACCCATCTCTGAATCTTAAATTCCCTAAAGCAGTCATGATAGACTCTATAGGGTCATCGTACGGACTTACTGAGGTAATGCTGATGGAGCCCTTAGCATAGTGCCTCATATGTGGTCAGTTCTGCTTTCATGGTGTCTGGCATTCCTGCTGCTCATCCTGTTGCTGCCACCACCTTCACTGCCACCACCTTCACTGCCTCCTGATAGCTGTCTCCTCACTGTTGAGCACTCACTACTGTGGGAACCAACGCAGGCCAGCTGCTGCCCATTTGGGGCCCACCACACACATGTCTTCACAGTTCGTGGGAGCCTGAAGCCAGTGCCACCAACTAGTCATACAACTGCCCCCTTAAAAACTCTGGATTTTCTAGGAATTTTGCTTTCTAATAATTTGGGGAGAAGAGAGGCAGTGAAACAAATGGGAAATCCCAGAGCCACTGAATTAAAATTCAGGTCATAGTCCTTGGGAAAATCATAAACAGATTCCTTATGTGCTCTCAGGCCTGGTCACCAGTCTCAGCCCTTAGGTATCCTTAGCTTCCCTGAGTTATTTCTCCACCTTCTGTAGGGCCCCAGGTCCTCGTAATAGAATTTTTCTGACCCTTCTGGTGTCTTTTGGTGAGACCAGCACCTCTTTTTTGTCCCAGGAATGTGCTCCATGAAGGAGTGCAGCCGGGTCCCTGCCTCTTATTCCCAAAGATAGAGGCTGAGGCTGCAGCAGCTTCAGCTGCTTCTCATCAGACCCCACGCTCTACTCACTGCAGACTCCAGCGGGAAGGGAAGGAATCTGCACGAAGGACAGTCCTGAAAAGACAACAGATGCAGCATGTGGAGATGTGTTGGCCACCCAGTTACGCACTGTTGCACTCTCCCACTTCATGCTGCTCTGTAGGCACCATGTTCCAGCCACAGTGGTAAACTGTCCCCTCAGTGGGATCTAGTGTGGCAAGATCTATCAAGGCCATTCTGAATATCTTAGCTTCACCAGTGCCATAGCCAAAGGAAAGAGGCTGAAATAACACCGATTTCATAACAGGTACCATAAGAAGGAGATGCCTGTGCTGTTGGAGCCTCTTCAGCATAGCTCGGAAAGGGCAACTCCTTCAGGCACCAGCAGAGGAGGGCTTTTGCTCCATGCAGTCCTTCTCCATATGAGAAAACTTGGGGACCACTGGGCTGCACAAGAGAAATGTGCTTGTTTTTAATTCTATAGGCACGTCTTGCTTGATAAGCTGCTAGCATCGAGGAGTGGGGAGGGCAGTCGTCCAGGGGCTCAGGAACCACAGGCACTGAGTACCGAAAGAAACTGCTCCATTTCTGGGGGAAGACATTGCTCTCTTTGTAAGGAGATTTTTTACATCTTTGAAATAAAGTCAGAGACAGATCACTGGAATTGCAGTGGTTTGCTTATGCTCTGGGAATCAGGTTCCCAGCCATGTCCTCACTGCCCTGCAGGGCTCCTGGCCCCATGTGCAGCCTGCACATTCCTCTCCACATGCTGCCTCCTACCTGCTGATACTGTTGGAACACTCTGCTCTCCTCTGCAATTCTGTGTAGCTTAGCCATCCTGATGGGTGATGGACGTATCCAGGTGCACATGTCTGACAGCCCGGGTGCAGTTAGAAGGCCCGGGCCCCATCACAGTGTGGTCCACGTGGAGCAGAGTGCTTTACTGAGGAGCTCTTTGCTAAGTAAGAAAACTGGAGAGTAAACTTCCAAATAGAGGAAAAACAGATAATCTCCCTTAAGGGAAACCAGAGCATCACTTATTTTGGTGGCAGTTCCCCGGCAATGTTCAAGAAATCCTTCACTTCAACAAACATGTACTGTTCCCTGGAAATGTTCAAGAAATCCTTCACTTCAACAAACATGTCCTCACCCCATTACATTTACCCTCCAGGAGCGTGGGATCCAGAGGGGCATGGGGCACTCACAGTTAATAAGCAGTGCCCCCTTGAGCAAGCACTGCTTCCTGTGGGTCAGGTCATGTAGCAGATATTTCACTTTCAGTGACCCCGAGAGAGGTGCTATTGTCCTTTTCACCAAAACTCTGAGAAGTTAACTGACTTGTCCTAAGTCTCACAGCTAGGGGGTTGCGGAGTCAGATTTTAAACTCAGGTCTTACTGACTCCAAATCTCTGCCTTAGGTTCTCTGCTTTGTTGCTTTAATAAAAACCTTCCTGTGTCATGAGAAAGTGAACGTTGGGATTTGGTGAAGGGGTGGCAGCCATAAGAGTCTCAGCTGGCCAGGACATCATTCATACTAGTCCCCAGCTCTTTGCCAGCTTCTCACAGGCTGGATGCCACCTTTACTGATGAGTGTGTTAGAAGCACCACCGGGTGGTGACAGGCACCCTTGTTGTGCTTGTGCCACCAATTGCTCTTGACTGCTGAGGGAGGAGCCCTTCAGGTACAGTCAAACCAGAGAGCTGCTCCCACTGGGACCCTTCGTGGAGCTCGGGGACAGGCTAGGCCAGTGTAGAGCCCCCAGCTGACCACCTGCCATTCAGTAACCTTCAGCATCTTGTGTTTGTTCTTTTTCAGGGGTTTCTCCCAGAAAACAAGTTCAATCACACCCTTCCCGAGCCTGTTCTTCGAGATTCAGGCCCCCGCAGGAGGGGAAGGCGGCCTCGGAGTGAACTCCTGAAAGCTCCCACCATTGTGGCAGACTCTCCCTCGGGAATGGGGCCACTGTTCATGAATGGACTAATTGCTGGGATGGACCTGGTAGGACTACAGAACATGAGAAATATGCCAGGCATACCCCTCACTGGGCTAGTGGGGTTTCCGGCTGGCTTTGCCACGATGCCGACAGGCGAAGAGGTCAAAAGCACCCTGAGCATGCTGCCCATGATGCTGCCAGGCATGGCTGCAGTGCCCCAAATGTTCGGTGTTGGGGGACTCCTCAACACACCCATGGCCACCACCTGCACTTCCACTGCTCCAGCGTCTCTATCAAGCACAACAAAAAGTGGTTCAGCCCCCACTGAAAAGAATGCAGAAGACAAGCTGAGTAGTCATGATGTAAAAACAGACACTTTAACTGAAGACAAGCCTGGTCCAGGTCCATTTTCTGATCAGTCTGAACCTGCAATAACTACTAGTAGTCCTGTGGCTTTTAACCCATTTCTCATCCCGGGAGTATCTCCCGGACTCATTTACCCATCTATGTTTCTCTCCCCTGGCATGGGCATGGCTCTGCCAGCCATGCAGCAGACCAGGCACTCAGAAATAGTAGGTCTGGAGAGCCAGAAGAGGAAGAAGAAGAAAACAAAAGGGGACAGCCCAAACCCCAATCCAGAGCCTGCTCCTGGCTGTGAAAGGGAGCCAGGTGGTGATCAGAACTGCGCCGAATCTAGTACCCTTTTGCCCCCAGAGAGAGAACATGTGACACAGCCTGGGGAAGGGGCACTCAAAGACTCCAACAGTGACATCAATTAGAACTTTTTTCATTTAAGAAATTATTGTGACTTGTAAGTTTCTTATCCCATAAAGGTTTGTTATTCCCTCACTTCACCTTCATAAGAACCTGTGTTTCCATAAGTAGGATTGCCTACCTAATTTCCTGTCTGAGAACTATGGTAACAGATGTTAATAGTTGCAGGGTCTTACCACTTCCTTAGGTAAGTGTTGTCTACCTAGCCTAGGAGGCACAGAATTCTCATTCTGTTATCCAGTTGTTCGTTCCAGCAATTGTAGTTAATACAGTACTTGGTGACACGCCCTACCCCCTTCTCTTCCAATTTTCCCACTTATTTGAGGAGGAAAAAGGCAAAAGAATGCTGTCTAGGGATTTACCATTGAAGGGCCAAGGAACAGAAACAAAGAGAAGCTCTTTTTTTTCCATGAGCTAGGTTGACTAGGAAGAATGTCATGGGGAACCAAAAAGCACAGAAAAAGGAAGTGCTAGAGCATATTTTGAGTTAAAAATCTTTCCCTATTTTATCATGATTACTAAGTGAGTAGTATAGACAAGTATATAACTAATGGTTGAAAATACATATATTCATTTCTTTATTTAAGGAAAAAAACCAAACCTTACTAGTAGTAATAAATATCCCCTTTTCATGGTTTTTCAGACACCTGCAGCGAGAAGAAATACTGACTGACTAGGCATTATTTTATATATATGTATTATTCCTCTCCCCAGTTAAAGACAACTCGCTGTGAGAAAGCTTTACCCACCTTGAGTTGCTGCTGGTGACAGGGGTGGGGCAGGGGCTGCGCTCTGTAGAGCTGCACGCTGCTTCACAAGCACACGGCCAGCACTCTGCGCTCACCCGTTCGCTTACACATTTCTCTAGCCACTAATTTGCCTCTTTGCATTTAAAAAACACCAGGACTTAATAGTTTTTGTTTTGTGCTTTCTTTCACCAAGAATAAGGCTCCTTCTGGAGCTACGAGAAGATAGTCACTCAACACTTTGACACTTGCCTAGGTTCTTTCGTTGAGGGTATCTGAGGATGTCAAAACAAGTGTGCCACCCTTTATAATGCAACTGTGAAAAGCTATTTTCTTCTTGCCATTATTCTCTAGTCTGTTTATATCTTACAGTTGGACCCAAATTCCAAATTAGCAGTTAGTTGACACTGTGTTGCAAGTCAACATTGTTTTCTCTTCTTCCTCAGCTTCTCTGAGTTTAGGAACAGAGGTGGGAGGAACCCACCTGGGCAGCACTTCCCCACTTTCTTTCGCCTTCCGCTCGTGTGACGTCCCTTCTGATGGTCATACTCTTCACAGATAGCTCACAGCTGAGACTTGAATAAGCTCATGGGTCAGTACTTGGGGCACAGGGCTGCACAGGACCATTGGAACTGTTGCAAGTGTCACTAGTGCCAGTCTCACTTTTTGTTGTCACAACTTACTGTATTTTTTACTTTTTCTGTTACAGTTTTGATAATTTATCAGAAGGTCCAAAAGTTTGACATAACTATTTCATTTTGCATTATTTATTTATGATGCTTTGTCATTGTCTTTTATACATTTGGGATTATAAATTATGTAAATGTTAAAATGAGCATCTCAAAGAAGTCTGTTAAATCATTACTGAAAAGAATCAATCAGATGTATTTTCAAAAAGTGGAGTGCTGTTTTATGAATCAGAGATATAAACCAGAAATCTTGTAACTGATTATAGAAGAAGAATACAATAATTGAACAAATTCTATTTAATGGCATCCTGGTAGCATAGGCGGTCTATGATGCTGACAACAGATTTCTTAGAAATGCTGCTCTCTCTATTTAACTAACATTTTGTTCAGTTTTGCCTCCAGTGGAAGCAGAAAGGGTTTTTCAGCTGTTAAAACCTAAAAAAATCAATATAATTTATTTATGTAAAAAAAAATCACTCAATCAATATATTTTTGAACCTTTTAAGTACTAATTTTCTTTCTATCAAGTAGAAAAAAAATGTATTTGCCCTAAATCCTTAAAATACAAATACTATAAAAATTCCTGTATCTTGAAAGCCTTACTGCAAATGAGTATTACAGACATCCAGCAGAGTCTGGTTTTCTTTGTTGTCGTTGTGTTGTTTTGTATGGAAAAGCTGCTTCCCCGGGTTCCACTTATAACCTCCAGTAGGTCACAGGGTTCAATGTGGATCTAACTTTAAAACCCACCAGCATGCTCAATTCCTTGTTATATCTTATCAAGTCTGTATGTTAACTCTCTGGGTGTTTAGGCTTCTATTTGACTGCTGTTGTGACCCTGTTTGCAAAATGAAAATGACATTCTGTGGATTATTTGCTCTGTAAGGCACAAGTGCTTCTTATGATTATTTTGACGTTTCCAAGAGCAAAAGCCAAACTTAAACTCTCTTCAGCAAACTTGAGCCTTCTCATCTAATTCCATGTCACTCACAGCCATTACTTTCCTTGATCATTTTTCACCCCATGTCTTACATAATAAATTGTCTGTGGTCTTGATCCTGGATTTTAAAAAAAAAAAAGTTGAAAAGTCACATTTGTATCTAAGGAATTCAGTGGCACTTGGATGTCTCTTGCTGTCTAGGCATTTGCTAAGTACATCACATGCACACGAGGAATCCACTGTCTTTCCTGGGTGCCTGATCTGGACTGGGCGCTACTGAGAGCTCATTGAATGTTCATTTATGTTCAACCACCAGAACACCTGGTTCAAACATGCCTTAGGCCAACACAGTGGTTCATGCCTGTAATCCCAGAGACGCCAAGCCGGGAAGATCACTTCAGGCCAGGAGTTCAAGGTCAGACTGAGCAACATAGTAAGGCCCTGTCTCTACAGAAAAATGTAAAGATTAGCCAGGCTGGTGATGTGTGCCTGTAGTCACTTGAGCCCAGGAGTTCAGAGTGGAGCTATGATCGCACCACTGCTCTCCAGCCTGGGAGACAAAGCAAGACCCCATCTCTTTTTTAAAAATGCCATAGAAGGGGATTGGCAGCACAGCATTTTGCTTCTCAGATTCAGTGTCTAAATACCCTCAGCTGATGCCTCACCATTACCGCTTAAGCCCATACCAGAAGTCCTACTTCAAGTCACACACCTGGGACTTACGGGAAACTAGACTTGTATGGATTGGAGCAGGTCTGTAAAACGAACACTGGTGGTAGAGTCCAGTTGGTCCAGTCCAGTGTTCTATGTGTGTTTACCAGTAATGACCTCATTTGTCCTTACAGCATCTTGGGCACTAGGTAGAAGGAGGCTGGCGTCTAATCTGCCTAATAAAAGCCAACAGAGGCTGCCAAGGCTTTCATCAGTCACGAACAGCAGAGCTGGGGGTCTCTACCAGTGGTCCCACCAGCCAGAGGAGACAGCACTCCAGTTCTGACTTTGACGATAACCAGTCTGGAGCCTTTCTACCTCAGAGACTGAAATTGAGCTAAGAAATTATACTCAGAAAAATTGGCACTGGGAAAAACGGAACACTCAAATAAGCGTCACACACTCTGGAAAACTTAATGCTTGATTTATTTACACTGAGTTTCTTAAAATGGTTTCTTGCAAGAAGTACTGTTAATTTGCCTGGTCTGGAAATCACCAAAAGAATTTCTTTCCTAGGTCAGCAATAGGGTTCACCCAGCCCAGTGATTAGGATCTTGGCTGTCTTGTGGCCAGCATTGTGGCCACTCTCATCAACAAACTAGGGAAAGGGGTGAATAAGTACTCTCTCCTGCCAGGAAGGTATTCTTTTAGGGCAGTTTGGACATGGAGACAGCATGGCTGTGACGTGTTGGTGCTGCCTAGATAAACCTGATGAGTTCTGGCTCAGCCCAAGTCCTGGAGGGCAACGAGAGGAACTAAAAGGAGGAGGAGGAGGGAGTGGAGGCCCAAGGGGAGCAACACCCACATGGAACACTTCTCCAAGTCTGTTTCCTCATCTGTAAAATGGGAATAACTAAACTTTGTACATTTATCCGTTAAGGGAACCAAGATGGGCATCTTTAGTCAGAGGCTTGAAGCTGGCCGGCCCTCTACAGTACAGCTGCATGAAATAGATTAAGCACAAATGGGGAGAGGGGCTGTTCAGGCTCTGAGGCCAGTGGGAAGGTGGTTAACCCAGGGAAAAAGGTTTCCATCCTTTCCATCCCTGTGGTGCTGGTGTTGTGAGGCCTCAGATGGGGCTTAGCCTGGGGACATCCTTGGTGTCTGGGTGCTTGAACTCACCAGCCTAGGGCCAAGGGCCTATGTGAGTGCCAGCTTCAGTCTTGGAAGGTAGAGACAGAAGTGATAGAGGAACTGCTCAGCTAGAAGGGCATGGAGGAAAGGAGGAGGAGCTGACCTGGAAGGGGAGGCAGCACAGCTCATCCACCCATACCCTGGCCCACAGCAGCCAGCCATGTTCCATGCACCACAGCACTGCCTCGTTGACACCTACCCTGCAGGCTGCTGTGCCAGGCCTTGACATGCATGATGAGCTCACCTCAAAGCATGCTCTCCAGATGAGGATCAGGCTTCGGTAGGTTGTCCCTGCCTTCAGTGGCACAGATAAGGAGTGGAAGAACAAGATTTAGACGTGGGTCTGATTCCAAAATCTGGCATTCTACTCTGGCTTTGGCTTTGCACATGGAGCCACAGGCTACCGAAAGTGGAGACAGAACTACCTTCCACAAGTTAAGAACAGACCTTACATTTATAAATAGTGGGGGAAAAGAATATTTTACGAACATGAAAATTGTATCAAATTCAAATTCCAAAGTGACCGTAAATAAAACTTTATTGGAACACAGCTATACTCATGCTTTTGTGTGTTGCATAGGACTGGTTTTGTACTATGACAGCAGTGGTCACAGAGATCAGAGGTCCTGCAAGGCCTAAAATACTATCTGACCCTTTGCAGACAAAGTTTGTCAACTTCTGTCATCAATTGTATCATAGATTCAGTGCAAAAACAGCACTTTAAAAATTTTATAGGTCACGCACAGTGGTTCACACCTCTAATCCCAGTACTTGGGAGGCCAAGGTGAGAGGATTGCTTGAGGTCAGGAGCTCGAGACCAGCCTAGGCAACATAGCAAGACTCCGTCTCTACAAACAAAAAACTAACTGGGCATGGCAGTGAAAGCCTGTAGTCTCAAAGGCTGAGGCAGGAGGATCACTACTTGAGCCTAGGAGATTGAGGCTGCCATGAGCTCTAGTGATGGTGCCACTGCACTCCAGCCTGGGCGACAGAGTGAGACCCTGA
Organism: Carlito syrichta; assembly: GCF_000164805.1. Taxonomy (NCBI): domain Eukaryota; kingdom Metazoa; phylum Chordata; class Mammalia; order Primates; family Tarsiidae; genus Carlito; species Carlito syrichta. The sequence goes on from NW_007244587.1 coordinate 105,441, forward strand.
CTCAAAAAAAGTAAAATAAATATGTTTATATTAAACATGGTTTTGTATAAATATGGATCATACAGTGGAATGTAAGATTCACTTCTACTTTTAAGATGACACAGATTTCAAAGAGGCACTAGGCTTTGGGCATACCTCTTGAAGTTCTGCTCCAAGCCCCAGGCATGCTTTCACTTTGGAGGAAAAATTGGCGCTGCCCTGTCCTGCCCTGCCCTGTTCACATGGAGTCTTGCTTGTGAACCAAGAGGAGAGCCAGAGCAGTTGAGTTGGGCGTGGTGGCTCACGCCTCTAATCTCAGCACTTTGGGAGGCGGAGACAAGAGGATTGCCTGAGCCCAGGGATTCGAGAACAGCCTGGGCAACTTGGCAAGACCTCTTCTCTACAATAAATCAAAAAATTAGCTGGGCATAGTGGCATGCCTCTATTTACAGCTATTTGGAAGGCTGAGACGGAAGAATCGTATGAACCCAGCAGGTCGAGGCTGTGGTGGCCACTGTACTCCAACCTGGGTGACAGAGTAAGAGTTCAACTCGTAAATAAATAAATAAATGCAAAGAAATAAATAAAACATCTCTTTCTACCCCTTCTACCATCATTCTCCCCGAGAAGAATACAGATACACACACACACACACACACACACACACACACACACAGGCATTTTTTTTTTAAAGCCCAGACTCAGCCAAGGCCAAGGAAGCAGTGGGTCCACATGGTCCTCATACAGCCTTGCCTCAGTGCATGAGTGTGGAGGGAGAGTGATCTCCTTGTTATTTCTTCTAAGGCAACTTTTCTTAGATCAGGGCCCCACCCGTATGACCTCACCTAACCTTAATTGCTTCCGCCTGATCTCCAAATACAGCCACACTGGGGCTTAGGGCTTTAATATATGGATTTGGGGGGAAACATGGACAAACATTCAGTCTAGAACAATGTGCCCAGCTTACCAAAGAGCTGTGAAGGGAGCGGTTCCTCTTACTCTCCATAGTGATGGACAAGATGGAGAGCTATGGGTATGTGTCCCTGCATGAATGGCTATGCCCATAGGGAAATAAGAGGTAGGTTTGTGCCCCTCTGGGGAGACCCCAGTGGCTCATGGTCGCTTTTCTCAATCTATAGCAGAGTTTGTAAACTTACATGCCTATCAGGCAAGGCAGATGACATGAATGAGTGACATTCTCCAGGTTTAAGGCAATAGGAAATAGGAGTGTGAAAAGTAGATGTGCCTTGCCCTGAGAGGGACACCACCAGCTGTCGAAAGCAGATGCCATGCAGAAATGTAGTATCTGTGTTGCCTTATTTTTTTCCAACAGAGGATGGAAGTTCAGATATTTAAGTAAAATCCCTTGGGTTTTTTTGTTTGTTTGTTTGTTTTTGTTTTTAAGAATAAGTCCTCCTCTGTCACCCAGGTAGCGGCATGATTATGACTCACTGCAGTGTTGAACTCCTGGGCTCAAAAAATCCTCCCACCTCAGCCTCCTAGTTAGCTGGATTACAGACACATGCCATCATGCCCAGTTAATTAAAAAAAATTTTTTTTTTTTTTTGAGACAGCATCTCACTATGTTGCCCAGGCTGGTGTCAAACTCCTGGCCTCAAGCAATCCTGCCTCAGCCTCCCAGTTACCATTGCAGGTGTGAGCCACCACACCAGACCTGATTTTGAAATGTGTACAATGAATTCAATGTTTTTTTTAAACCCACTGGGCAAATATCTGTCTGTGTGTTGGCGCTAGTGGACAGAACATAAGTTTGCTACTTGAGCAATTGCAGAGCCAGGGGCATTGACAGGCCCCTGATACCACCAGCAGGTGACATGGGAATGCTGATTCAGGGTGTATTTTAAGGGAGTGACTGTCCTATCCCCCACTGGAATGCCTAGCTGACTCTCAAAAGCAGGATGCTAGGACAAGGTCAGAAGCAGCTTTGCAAATTCCCCTAAATCTCACCCATCTTGAGCCTATTTTCTTTCCTCTGCTGGGCGTGTATGCCTGCTGTACCACCCTCAGGGTGACAACTGGGACTCACCCTTCCCTGTCCTTAGCACCTCAGGGCTCCCTGAGAGTCCTCAGGAACTTCTCAAGAGTGAGCGATCTCACTACAGCCTGCTGCAGGTATGAGTGGAGTGGGAGAGCAGGGCGGATGGTGACTCAGCACTGCTGGGGTGTTGAGCCTCTTTCCTGGCTCTGACCCAGAGGAGGCCAGACCAAGAAAACTCTAACCACCACAGACATGGCTCCCACCGCCCCTCTCCCTGCTTCAAGCTCTGACCTAGGCTTTTCCATCCACAGATCCCAAACATTCCAGGGCCCGAAAAGGGACAGAGGGCCAAGGCCTGGTGTGCACCTTTGGGGAAAGGGGTGCAGTCCTCTTGGGTAGACCGTAGGGCCTGAGGAGAGCGCCCAGCAAGGTAGAGGACCCTCCTACCGTCACACCAGTCGCTTGTCAACTTTCCCCAGCAAGAAGCGGGAGATGCGTATATAAGGAACAGACCTTCAACTCAATACTCCTAGGGCCAGTGTGAGAGAGGAGAGAAAGCGAGTGGGGAGGGGTGACGAGAGGATAGTGGGGCACAGTGAGCAGGTGCTCTTGCTGGCTAAGTCCCTGCAGTTACTTCCTTTCTTCCCCCAGGCAAGTAGGGCATAATTCGCATTCCATGAGGGGCACAGAGAGGCAGCCCCTGCCCCTAGACTGAGAGTGTGGAAGGATTTGGAGCCCCTGCCGACCCCACTTTTAATGTACAACACAGCACCCCCAAAACAGCCTGAGGAGAAGGGTTGCACCGCTCCATCCCCATAGGTCCAACCGTCCCAGCCTCTAAAAGGAGGAGTTCAAAGAAATAAAAACAGCCATCCAAAGTAGTACTTGCTCTGCCCAGTCAACTGGGTGGCACCATATCCTTGAAATCCTGGCCTTTTTTTGAAAGTTACTAGCTGTTTTTGTACCCTTTCTCTCCCGTTCAAGCTGACCAGTCTATGCTGATTTCTAAGGGAGATGATATAACAACAGGAAGCAGAAAGAAAAGATTCTCTGCCTGGATTTTGACTTTCAAAAGCAGCCCCTGGCCTGAACACGTGATAGGTAGGAGTGAAGCTTCCCAGTTACCGTCCCTCCAGGTCTAGAAAAAAGATTCTGAAGGGAAGAGGAGAGAGGCGGTTGGTGGGGGTGGGTGGAGACTGGACTGAAGGAACCAGCCTCCCTGAGGGTGTCCCATCTGTCTCCAGCACCCAGGAGCCTCCTGAGTCCAGGCCCAGTCTTCCGGACTCCTCTTCATGGGTGTCCGATGAGCCTGCCCCTCCTGTGTGGCTGTGGTGCCTCCTTCAGCAGGACCCCTGTTTCTCCCATGACAGACCAGTGAGGGGGCTGCCACCTGTGCTCTGAGCGTCCACTAGGGATCAGTTCTTCTTAGGCCACCAGACAGCCTTCTTTTCAATGCCGGTAAGACCCAGTAGAGCCCTGATATCAGTAGGAGGAAAGCAGCACAGAAATCCCCTCGCCCGTACCTCAATGGAGCTGGAAGAAACAGCCTGAGACCCCCGGCAATCAAGTGCTAAGACAAGTCAGTCAAGTGCTAAGTAAACCCACAGTATGCTCAAACACAGACTTTGTGATTTGGACTCAGGAGGCCTTGGGATCCCTGCTGGCCAAGAGCAAGGTGCAACCAGGCCCCGAGCCTGCTCCTGTGACTGGCAGCTCCTTGCTGCAGCGGGGCAGACCCAGGGTTATCCATGGAAGGTCACCCAGGCCAGGGGCTTCAGGAAGTCAGAAAGGGGCTCAGCTCTCTGCATGGCCTAGGCCATCACTCTGGGTCTCTCCTTGCTGTCTGCTCAGTGGAGGGTGAGCTGCCTGAGCCCTGGGGCCCCTCCCAGCTCTGCCACCATGGGCGTGAGACCTTGTGATGCTGTGTCTCCCTCTTGGGGGGTGGAGGTTCCTCACACTGAGCTCAGCCTCAGGCTGCGGGGCACCCCTCTCTGGCTGAAGCTCAGCGAACTGATGTTCCCATTTAAGCTTGGGGTATGGAGCGGGGGTCCTGAACCCCCCAGGCCTGGTCCCCACCTTCTGCTAGGCTACCCCTCACAAACCTTTTTATAAAGAATTCGGCTGGAAGCCAGGGAACTTTTGGAAAATGATGGACCAAGCCAAGCTGTACAAACCTGTCTTCCTCCCAGAGCTAAAAGAGGCCAGGTTGTTCCCAGACAAATGCAGAGGCGGGGGCGAGGTTGGGATGAAGAAAGGGGGCTATTTTAGGAGGGCATGTACACTGCAGAGCCTCCCGCCTAAAGCAGCCAGGGATGGGGCAGATTGGGAGGCACAGCCAGAGGCAGGATGGGGTGGAGGGATGCCTGGCACCAGATGTCTCATGTAGATACACACATGAAACATATGCGCACACACCCCCAAAGGCATGTGCACACAGACACAGATACATGGGCATGTAGCTGTGTATAAACATGTGCTGATGGGTACAGAAATAAGCACGGATACATACGCCCAGGTCATCACACACACAGCAGCAGGGATGTGTGCAAAAACGCTCGCACATACAGACACACACAGACATGTATGCACATGCACAGACAGCTGAAATGTACATCAAGGCTGCAGACTGAGCAATGCCAGGCCAAGCCCAGAAGGCTGGGAGGAGGCTTGAACTCCAACGTCCCAGCTCCCAGGACCCAGCACATACATGCGCGTGCACACACACCCTGGGAGGGAACTACACACTGAGGGAGCTTTTGGATCCAGAGCAACATGCAGTTGAGACCTTGTGCTGGGAAAGAAAGCTCCTTTGTCTGGTGGGACCAGGGCAGCAAGGAGCAGCTGCAACTTCCTCCAGGATAAGGGCCAGGCCATTCCTCGCCCTGGGGAGGAAGATCAGACCAGGCCCTGAATGGGGGTGGAATGGGGGGGATAAGGGAGCTGGGAGCCACTGGGTCCTGCCACCAATCCCAGACACTGTGTCTGGCTGGTGGCACAAAGCCCAGAAAGCCTGTTGTTCTCAGCCCTGGCTACTCTGGCCCCTGACCCTAGTCTGGGCCTGTCCCCAGAACGACGTGGTGCTGCACTGACCCAGACTGAGACCTGGCTCTGGCCCTGGGCTACACGCCTGCCATGTGCTTGTGACCTCACTTTTTTTTTTTTAAGCAGAGTGATAAAAATGTCAGGCTCTGGAACTAGAAAGATGTGAAATGAAATCTCGGTTTTGTTCTTTTTGAGCCCTAAATTCGAGCTCCTGTTGCCTTGCCAGATGCATAGTCAGTGCTCAAGACACAGAGGCAAATCCTCTTTCTGAGCCCACTGCACCAGCAGCCTTCTTCCTGTGTGCGGTTACCTTTTGGGCTGGTGACCTGGGCGGGCCCTCTCAACCCCAGCACTCCTGCCCAGTGCCCTCTCCTGCTGCTCTGGCCCCAGGGAGGAGAGCAGGACCCAAGCCCAGTCTCCAGGGGCTGCCATCAGGGGAGCTCCCCTCTTCCCCTTGCCCTTTTCCCACCCCCTGGGGTCCCTGCTGTGGCTCTGAAGCTGTCTGGTGCCCTTCTGCACCCCATCACACTCCAAAGTCGCTTTTCTCCCGGTCCCTGTGTCCCTGCCCCAAGCCCAGCCTTACGTCTGCTCCCCAGGGACCCTGAAAGCCAAAACTTCAGAGAGAACAGTCCCATTTTTCTAACTCAAGAAAAGGATTTAGCCTCGGGAGACCCTCTAGCGGTAACTTAGCCACCATCTCCAGACACTATTTTCAGTCCTTTCATTCAACAAATATTTACCAAAGGCCTCCCATGCTATTCTAGATGCTGGAGATTTCATGGTGAACAAACAGACAAAACTTCCTGCCCTCGGGGCCTACATTCCTCCCCCCCCCACATGCTGTGTGGTTGGGCATCACACGGTCCCCACTTCTGCCTGTGTGCAGCAGACATGCTTCCTTCTTTGTGTCACCACAAAACTTTGGAATGCCACTATTGTAGCTCTTTTTCCCACTCAGCGGTTCCTAGCACACTGTGGGAATCACAAGGGCAGGGACGCCTGGTCTGGAGCCTGCTATGAGGCCATTATCAGACTCCAAATGGCTTTCAACAGTCCCAGGGCCTTCAGGTCTCACTGCCCCTTGATGTATGTCTTTCTTTCGATCTTACTGAAATTTGACACCTCTTCTAACTAAGAAGCAATTTGGTAAGTTATTACATCATCATTGATTGATACATCATCAGAATTATTTCTCATAGTTTATCATAGATAAATAACTGATGTCCCTATTTTTAATAAAATCGTGCTGTTTTGAAAAAGGAATGTAGCTGGGTGTGGTAGCACACGCCTGTAGTTCCAGCTACTTGGAAGGCTGAGGGGAAAGGATCGCCTGAGCCCAGCAGGTTGTGGCTGTGGTGGCCATGAGTGTGTCACTGCACTCCAGCCTGGGTGACAGGGTGAGACTCCAACTCAAAAAAAAAAAAAAAAGAAAGAAAGAAAAAGGAATGGACTGAACCTGAAACTCAGTTAGCTCTGTTCTGCATGGTACGATTCACTTGGGTTTTTATTTGTTTTTGTTTTGTTTTTTTAAGTCTGCATCTCACTCTGCTGCCACAGCCTCGACCTGCTGGGCTCAAGCTATCCTTCCTCCTCAACCTTCCAACTAGCTGGAACCACAGATGCACACCACTATGCCTGGCTATTTTTTTTTTTTATTTATTGGAGAAACTAGGTCTCACCAAGTTGCCCAGGCTAACCTCAAACCCCTGGGCTCAGGCAATCCTTTCGCCTCTACCTCCCACAGTGCTGGGATTACAGGCATGAGCCACTGCGCCCAGCCTGATTCACTTATTGATAAGATATTTGTTGAACACTTGTCCCCACCAGATCTGGAAAGGGGGAAAGGGATTCACAGAACGGCCTGCCTAGAGGGACCTATAGTCTAGCAGGGAATCCAGATAAGATAGCAGCAAATGCCAATGTGCAGTGTGGAGAGAATGACAGGAAGGTGTCGTAAGTGTCCAAGTGGGGGGGTTAGGTGGGTAGGCAGATCACAGATGGTCTTGCAGAACAGGGGACATTTGAGTTGAGCCTCCAAGGAGCAGTTGGATTTTTTTCAGGTAGAGATGAGAGAGTGAGCCAAGCAGCGGAACCAGCATTTGCAAAAGTCAAGGAAACAGAGAAATGCCTGGGGTGTGAGAAAGATGGCAAAATGTTCAATGTCCCAGGCGGGAAGGCCAGGCTGGGCAGGGGAAGTGACTGGTGCCAGACAGGGTTGTGAATGCCAGGAAAAGCAGGGAACCCCTGTCACATGGAGGGTACCCAAGCCTGGCCTGGAGCCACTCAACCCCGCCTCCTGCACCTTCCTCCTGCCCTAGGAAACCCTGCTTGCACTGTAGTCAAATTTCCCTCTCTTCCTGGCTTGAAAAGAAAAATTGTAAGGCAGGAATTCTTGTAAGAGCTCTTAATATATTAAAATTCTTGGTCCTCAGATAAATCTTGCCTGTCATTTTTTTTTTCACAGTTTGACCTTTATTTTATTTTGTTTTGATGGAAAGAAGCCGTCCATTGTGTTAGGTCATGAAATCCATCACTTATCCAATATCTTCTTAGGAAGTTGTTCCCTATCCTAAAATGGTATCTGTATTCGGGTTCTTTCATGGTTTAACCACTAACATTTAAATCTTTAAGCCATCTGTGGTTTATTTTGTTGTAAGGTAGAAATCTAATTTTAGATCGGGTGCAGTGGCTCCAGTCTGTAATCCCAGCACTTTGGGAGGCCGAGGTGGGGGATTGCCTGAGCCCACAGGTTCGAGAACAGCCTGGGCAACTTGGCAAGACTGAGCCCAGTCGGTCGACGCTGGGGTGGCTATGAGCATGCCACTGCACTCCAGTCTGAGACACAGAGTGAGGCTCCGAATCAAAAAAAAAAAAAGAAATCTGTTTTTATTTTTTCCGAGTTGTTAGTCAGTCACCCAGTTCCATTTCCTGAGTAATTCATCATTTCTACTCCGTTTTTCATTCCCCCGCCTCAGTTTTGTTTTTGTTTTTTTTTTTTTCTGAGTGATCCTTCCGCCTCAGCCTTCCAAGTAACTGGAACTACAGGCATGCACCACCATGCCTGGCTACTTTTTTGATTTATTGCAGAGATAAATAAATAGATAAACTTGCCAAGTTGCCCAGGCTGGTCTCAAACCTGTGAGCTCAGACAATCTTCTTACTTCAGCCTCCCAAAGTGCTGGGATTATAAGTGTGAACCACCGCACCCGGCCCCACCTCGATTTTTAAGTTTATACTAGCTATCTAGAAAAAAGAAGAGGGATGAGGAGGAGAAGTGTGGAGATGCATGACGAAGCATGAAAGCCTCCCCTCTCACCTCCCTGAGGTAATAACCATCAACAGTTTGCTACAGACCCCCACGATGAGTGCTGTAACACTTATTAGGTTTCTCTTAAATACAGAGATGTACGAAGGAGAAAACCCAAAAGAGATCAAAATCTCTAGGTATTGACATAAAACAATGTCACTTAAAAAAAAAAAGTAATACATATAGAAGGTTGGAAAAGTCACATAACTCTAAAAGATACAAAATGAAAAATAAACATTTTTCTCTCACTCGGTACTGTCCCATGCCAAGTCCCTCTCACCACAGGTAATGACTGTTAAAATTTCCTATTTGCCACATTCCACGTTCTTATCTGTAGGCAGAGATATTTCTGGACTTTCCATTTTCTGTGTCATTTCCCCCTCTGCTATTTGGTGCTAGCTCCATACTGTTTAGAGTATCCTAGTTTTACCATATGTTTTAATTGCTGGGAGGGAAAGTCTTGCTTTATTGTTTTTCATCTGCAGAGGTACGATGACTATTCTACACTTACTTTCCACATCAACTTTATATTGCACACTCCCCTGTCTCCACCAATTTGACTGGAAATTCATTGGAATTGCATTGTGTTTGTGGACTAGTTTAGAGATGATGAGTTTTCCTTTGTGGCTATCTCTCTCTTATGACTGCATTCAGATGTTGTGACCTTTTTCTTTTCTTTTCTTTTCTTTTTTGGCGAGAAGGCATACACATTTTATTATTGTACATGGGGAGAATGCAGAGTGATTGCCCCAGATTTTGTGACTTTTCTTCTTTGGGATCTTGAACACCTCTCCTGAGGTCATCTTAATCTTCATCCATCTGATGTTATAGCTGCAGCTGCCTACAAGGAAAGGGGCTGGGAGACTTTGTCTCTGTCTTCCCACACCCGAGGACCATCAGGTAGAAGAGGGGGTGGACTGCTTGGCAGAGCTCCAGAGAGCAGAGCTCAGACTGGTTGGGGGTCGCCCAGTGTCCGCCTTTGGCTCAGCAAATGAAGAATGTTCTGTCTGTTGGGGCTGCAGAGTCATGGAACAAACCGCTGGGGAAGGTGGTGAGCTCGCCAACCATTCACAATGACCTCTGTAGGTATTTTCTCTTCAAAAGAGGGAGTCTCAGCAGAGCCGAGCAACTGCCCCAGGTTCACCCAGCTAGGACTGCTTCTACAAGCTGGATTTCAAAGTAGGCTCTGCCTTTCTATGATTGTTTCCTGGGAGCCCCTGTTCAGAGTTAGGACTCAAATAAAGGAGGCTGGAACACTCCCCCACCTTTCAGTCTGGGGCAGCTGCCGGGCAGGTGAACGGCCCAGTGTGGGGCAAGAAGGCATCCCTGGCTCCTCTCCCACCCCTGGTTCTGCACATACGTCTGTCTCTGTCCCCTGGGCAACTCTCAGCTTGGCACACAGTGTCCTCAGGGGGCCAATGGGCTTCTTGATTCCAGGCTGCACATCTGGAAGTTGACGCTATTAAAACAAACCCCATTATATAACAAATGGACATCTGGAACCCGTTAGCGTTGAGTTTTTAGAAAAAGAAATTGTTTTGGATGTGCTCTCTCCTAAGAATGTGGCAAAGCGCCCTCACCCTGGCTGTCCAGGAACCCAGGCACCGAGCGGCCTCCCTGGGCCCATTTCTCAAGGTATTTCAGGCTAGGCCAGAGGTGGGTTGGGGCAGAGAAAGAAAAACAGAACACCTCCTCCCACCCCCTGACACCCACTGACTACAGCTTTGGAAGGCCCCTTTCCAATTTCATTAAAATATTTATTCAGCAAACACTTGTATGCCTACTATGTGCTGCCAAATGCATATAATTTATATGCCCAGACCCAGCTCCCCCCTGAACCCAAGTACTCCCTCATAGCTTAAGAAAAAAAAAAAATCATGGTCAGCTATGAATTCTAAACAGCAATGCTTAAACAACTCTGAACCTCAGTTTCCTCGAACACCAAGCCTGAACACACTAGCTAGCCTCTAGAACTCCCTAGCCTTCTCAGGTCTCTCCCTGAATTGTCTTCCTCCACTTCCTCCCTGGTCACAGGTGCACTGGGGCTAAAACAGGGGTGGAGGACACTGAAACACAAATGACTTGGGCATGAGGTCATGGTGACCTGGCGCTAGCAATGAAGACGCTTTTTGAGAAAGCGTCTGGCTAATGTTTGCAGACGGAAATTTTATTTTTTATTCCCTCCTCCCAACATTACATGATGGAAATCTTCAAACATATAGAAAAATTGAAATAATTGTACAGTGAACATATACACTCACCACCTCCCTTCTGCCATTGCTGACTTGTTGCTATATTTGCATTTTTGCATATCTATCTATCTATTCACCTGTTCATCAATTCAAAAGTGATTTACACACATCGGGACACTTTATCCCTGAACATTATGCATGCATATCCTTAACTAGAGTTCAATGTTTGTTCCTGATTATCTTTGAGGCAAAACTACAGACAATAATGCACAAGTTTTAATATTAATAATAATTCTTAGTATTCCGGTGGGCTTGACCAGTATAGACACCTGCATAACTCAAACCCAAACCCCTATCACCATTTACACTTTTCCATCAACCCCAGAAGCTTCCCTATGCCCTTCCCCAGTATAACACCAATCCACACTCCTTCCAGAGGCAACTACTATGCTGGCTGTTTTCACCATCGTCTAGGTATTACGGACGGAACTGAGTTTCCCCAAAATTCAGTTTGGAAGTTCTAACCTCCAGTACTCCAAAATGTGACTGTATTTGGAGGTTGGGTTTTTACAGAGCTGGTTGAGTTAGAATGAGGTCATTAGAGTGGGACCTAATCCAATACGACTTGTGTCATTATAAGAAGAGGAGATTAGGACACTGACACAGACAGAGGGATGACCATGTGAAGATAACAGAAGACAGCCATTTACAAGCCAATGAGAGAGGTCTCTGGAGAAGCCAACACCTTGCTACAGGCTCTTGTCTCCAGAATTTTAAGAAAAGTAATGTCTGTTGTTTTAGCTGCCTAGTCATTGGTACGTTGTTATGGCAGCCCTACCAAACTAATACACTGGGTTTGCCTTTTCTAGGATGTCATATAGATAAAATCATACACTGTGTGCTTTTTGTGTCTGCCTTACTTTGCCCAGCATAAGGCTGTTGGGACCTGTGTGCAGTGCTGCAGGAACCAGTCAGTACTTTGTGCCTTAGGGCCCCTCCTGCTCTGGGAGCTTTTCTATCCTCTCAATAAATCCTGCTGAAAGAAAGAAAGAAAGAAAGAAAGAAAGAAAGAAAGAAAGAAAGAAAGAAAGAAAGAAAGAAAGAAAGAAAGAAAGAAAGAAAGGAAGGAAGGAAGGAAGGAAGGAAGGAAGGAAGGAAGGAAGGAAGGAAGGAAGGAAGGAAGGAAGAAAGAAAGAAAGAAAGAAAGAAAGAAAGAAAAAACTATCATCTTTTTTATTTTTATTTTTTGAGTTGGGGGTCTCACTCTGTTACCCAGGCTAGAGTGCAGCCTCGACCTCCTGGGCTCAGGTGATCCTTCTGTCTCAGCCTTCTAAGTATGTGGGACTACAGGCCTGTGCTACCACACCCAGCTAATTAAAAAAATTTTTTTTGTAGAGACATGGTCTGGCTATGTTTCCCAGGCTGGTCTCAAACTCCTAGGCTCAAGTTCCTCCCATCTCAGCCTCCCAAAGTGCTGGGATTATAGGCATGAGCCACTGTGCCTGGCCTTTTCAATGCTGAGTAGTATTCCATTTCATTATATGAATATGCCACAGTTTGTTTAGCCAGGGCAATTTATTTTTAAAAACAGAGGAATCGTTTGGTAAAATTTCACTTTAATGTATGTCCTTTATGTCATCCCAGCAACAGAGCAGACATTCCACAGTCAGCCCTACTCCCAGGGAGCTTCAGAACCATGCAGAAGTATATCTCCTGGAATGAAAAGTTCTTAGAGATCAATGACATTAGTAACACATTGTTTTTATCTCAGCAAAGGGAAATGGATCCCTGATGTCGCAGGGACCTCAGAACTCCATCCGGTTGGTTACAAACAACACTATGATTATACTGGCTTGGAAATCAGGCAGTTCTGGGTTTGACTCTTAACTGTGAGACTTTGGGAAAATCACTTAACCTCTCTGGTTATGAGGCTAATGATCCTTTCCCTTGGGGTTGCTCCAAGACTGAATGAACGAACGAGTTCAGAGTGAAAAAAGTCAAGGCTCAGGAAGCATTCAATGTTGTGGTATATCCCACTTAGCAGCTGTCAGGGCCAGAACCTCTCACTGGATGGGCCACTGAAGGTAGAAAATGAGCTTTCTGCACTGCTGTGTGTCCTAGCTGAGACTACGGAGCAGGGTGGTAAAGACTATCAAATCACCAAGCTGCCAAGATCAATTAAGTGGATGCGACTGTGACAGAAATAGTCATTTCAGCATTTCATAAAACACTGAATTGTGGAATCAAAACATGTTCCCGGTCTGTGCAAGTTTTGCACATTTGACCATTTCTGCATATTGTTTTGTTCTGTCTGAATGGGACAGTTCAGAAATTTGTTTTGTTTCAACATGATCATTTCTAGGAAAGTGTAAATTTAAATTTGATAATCTAGGAACTCATTCTTTACAATGGATATTAATTTAATACTGTTCTTCCAACAAGGTAGGAGAAATGCATAATCTGAATTACCATCATTTGTTTTATCTCAGACGTTATTTTCTTCTGAAAAGAATATTTTTCAACTTTGAAGTCCTTAGGAATGGTTTTTTGGCATAATTCATCCACTCTGTCCCAAGTGGCCTTGGAACGTTCCTAATTTCTCTCAGATGATGATATTTTTTGGCTTTTAAAAGCAAAGAAAATGTCTATAGTTTCACTTTGAAGCTGGTTAGAAAAAATTCCCGTGACATTTACCATGCGGTGAAAAACTTTAAAACAAAAGATAAAATCAAATTTGAAAACAGTGATAGCAATTGGATACTCCGATCACCTGCAGGATGTGAAGATGCCTTCGCTGCAACTTCCTGTGGTCTGATGGTGTCTGAAAACCATCCAGACGCAGCTGAAGTTGCAGTGTGAGGCCCAGTCCAATGCGTTTTAAAGAAACAGCCCTACCTGCCTCCTGCACACTGGTTTGGGAGACTCTTTGGGTAGGCACTTTGTGTCGTACCAAGAATAGAACTGACAGCATTTAAGGTTCGTTCCTTTCCTCACAAAACATCATTGTTACCAGAACCAAAAGATGGGCAGAACTCCTCAGATCTCCCTCAATACCACTCGCTTTTCTATGCATGCCACATAGTCATAGACCTTGTCGTGGGTTTTATCATTCAAATCAACTCCACTTGGCTTCGTTTTTTTGCTGGTATATTTTTATAGCCCTGCACAAGGTGATTAATCCCAGTCATATCTTCAACATCCATGAAACTCAAGCACTTGCCTTTAATTAGATCTCTGGGAATGATGGCAGCCTGTTCTACCCCCTGCTCTCCCTTTCCCTCTCCAATGGCCACTCCAGCACAGCTCCAGGGTCAGCTAGCAGTCAGGCCCCGCGGGTGGGCAGGGCCTTCATACTGAGAGGACCAGTTTAGGACTTAGTGTGCCTCTGAGCCAGACAGTAGGGACCGGCAGCAGAGAAAACCTTGGGTGAGAATCAGCTCTCCACGGTTCCAGAAGAGGGCTTGGCACAGGGATCCACCATAGGAGAGACAGAGCCAGCAGCCCTGGGAGGACCTGAATCCCTCCCTGCCCCAGGGCTGGGAGATGGAGATGCAGAGCGAGCAGAGCGCTCCCTCCTGGGGACAGCGAGGCACCGCTGACTTGTTAGCTGGATCTGAGCCTTGGGGACCATTAGGGCTGCAGGAAGGCAAAAGGAAGACAGCCTGCCCCTGGGGGAACCCAGCAGCAGGAAGGAAGAGGCTGCAATTCACTTAGAACTGCAAGAGGAGAACAACCACAACCTGCACAACAACAGGAAAAGAAAATAAAACTAAAAAAAAGTTAAATGCAAAATGAAATACTTTCCTGAACCAGGAAACATGGTTTTAAATTTAAAACAAACTGGAGAAGAAGATGGAGAACCAGAAAACCAAGCAAAACCGATAAAGCAAAACCCAAGGAAAAACATAAAAATTCCCAGGAGGAGGCAGATCCAGGAGCCATCATAGGCAAATAATGAAAATAAGAATTAAAAACTCAGAAAGAAAAAGAAGAAATAGAGAAGCAATCATTTTAAAATGAGAACAAAAATTTTCCATGGTTTGAAGAATGCCTTGGGTTTGCAGATTGAGAGGCTTGTTGAGTTCCAGGCAACAGTGATGGAAAAAGACACACATCTAGGCATAGCCTGGGAGGGTTCCCGAATTCCATGGTTAAAAGGAAAAAATCAGACAGGCTTTCCTAATGAGAAAATAAGTTGCATGGAAAGAAGAGAATCCAACTGGAATCATACATCTCATTTGCAGTACTAGCAACCAGTGTGAATCACCACCACATCTACTGAGAAAAGCGTCCTCAGCTAGCCAGGGTGCCATTCACCCACTCAGGATGGAGAAGATGCAAAAGTGCAGAGAATGTTCCCACATGGAGAAATTACGAGATAAAAGAATCTAATCAGGCAATAACTGATCAGATTGGAGACCAGGGAAATGAAGAAAAGAGGAGGCCATGGTAGGCCTTGTACCTATCAAACCACGTATAGTTAGCTCCAAATGGGTAATGATAGATAGAATTTGTAATATAAACACTAAACAAGTAGATTCTTTTAAACAGAAGAGAAATGTGGTGAGAGGTATTACCAGACTGCAAGGAAAAGTGCTGAATGATCGTGGCAAAATGTAGGCGCTGAGGAGGGGACAGGAGGCCCACAAAGTCATTTTAAATATATCTTATTGGCTGGGGGAGGAGAAACAGGGAAGAGAGTCCTTTGGTGGAGGGAACTAATTGGTACCTAATTGCCATAAAGGTTTTGTTTGTTTTAATGAAACCAGAAAAGACAAGGTAAGCGGTAGCACAAGACAGCATATAACAGAGCTTCCAAATAAGGAGGGACAAAGAGGAATGACAAGTGCCTATTGTCAGTTGTTCCATCTTTAAAAAAAATTTTTTTTTAAATTTTTTAAATCAATATTTTTTATTATGGTTTTGTGGGGTACAGTTAAGGGTTAGGTGTACAATTACGTTTCATTCAGGCACCCTGTTGATAAGAGGTGTTTCCCCTTCCTTGGACAGATATTTACTACTGTTAATCCCATCCCCCTCCCCACCCCATAGTTTCCCAGTACCATCAGTCATTTTCTTATAGTATTACATTAGATGTTCAAGGTCCATTATATGAGTGAGAACATGTGAAACTTGGATCTTTGTTTCTGTGAGGTCACTCAGTATTATAGACTCCAGTTCCATCCAGGTTGCTGCGAAATTCATGATTTTGTTCTTTTTTATGGCTGCATAGTATTCCATCATTTATATGTACCACATGTTTTAAATCCAGTTCTCTTTTGATGGACAGCATGGTTGCTTCCAGGTTCTTGCTATTGTGAACAATGCTGCGATAAACATACATGTGCAGGTATCTTTTTGATAGAGTGATTTGAGTTCTTCAGGGTATATTCCCAGTAGGGGGAATGTGGGGTCATATGGGAGGTCAATACTTAGAGCTTTTAGGAATCGCCACACTGCTTTCCACAGAGGTTGCACTAGTTTACACTCCCACCAACAGTGTAGAAGTGTTCCCTTTGCGCCACACCCTCTCCAGCAGCTGTTATTTTTTGAGTTGTTGATAATTGCCATTCTGACTGGAGTTAGGTGGTATCTCAGTGTGGTTTTGATTTGCATCTCCCTGATGATTAGTGAGGTTGAGCATTTCTTCATGTGTTTGCTGGCTGCTCGAATGTCCTCTTTTGTGAAGTGTCTGTTCGTATCTTTTGCCCATTTTATAATGGGGTTGTTTGTTTTCTTCTTTTCAGTACATTTCAGTTCCTTGTAGATCCAGGATGTTAAGCCTTTGTCAGACCTAGAGTTGGCAAATACTTTTTCCCAGTCTGTAGGCTGTCTCCTTGCTCTCTTGATGGCCTTGCAGAAGCTTGTCAGTTTAATAAGGTCCCGTTTGTCTATCTTCTCTCTTAAGTCCTGTGGGTTTTGGGTTTTGTACAGGAATTGGATGCCAGTTCCAATTTCCATGAGAGTATTTCCTTCCTTTTCTAAGGTTCTTATGGTTTTAGGTTTTACATTTAGGTCTCTGATCCATTTGGAGTTAACCTTTGTGCATGGGGATAGATAGGGGTCCTGTTTCAATCTTCTGCATGTGGTCAGCCAGTTTTCCAGCACCATTTACTGAATAGGTTCTCCTCTCCCCATTGGTAGGTGGTGGGGACTTTGTCGAAGATGAGTTGGTTTAGGAATTGAGGTTTTGCTTCTGGAATCTCAATTCTGTTCCATTGATCTATAAGCCTGTTCCTGTACCAATACCAAGCTGTTTTGATGATTGTAGCTTTATAGTAAAGTTTGAAGTCTGGTATTGTGATACCACCTGCTTTGTTTTTCTTTTGCTGAGGATTGTTCTGGCTATTCTTGGACGTTCGTGTTTCCATATGAATTCCTGTGTTGTTTTTTCTAGGTCTGAGAAGAATGTTGTTGGTAATTTAATGGGTATTGCATTGAATTTATAGATTGCCTTAGGTAAGATGGACATCTTTACAATGTTGATTCTTCCGATGCATGAGCATGGGATATTTTTCCACTTGTTCGTGTCAGCTTTGATTTCTTTGAGTAGTGTTTTGTAATTTTCATTGTAAAGGTCTTTCACATCTCTGGTTAGGAAGATGCCAAGGTATTTCATTTTTTGTGGCTATTGTGAATGGAACTGTGTTTTTTATTTGGGTTACTGTTTGTTTATTGTTGGTGTAGAGAAATGTGATTGTCTTTTGTACATTTATTTTGTATCCTGAGACTTTGCCAAAGGCTTTTATCAATGTAAGGAGGCATTTGACAGATTCTCTTGGGTTTTCAAGGTACAGCATCATATCATCTGCATAGAGAGATAACTTGACTTCCTCTTTTCCTATGTGAATACCTCTGATTGCCTCCTCTTCACTGATTGCTTTAGCTGGACTTCCAATACTATGTTGAACAGGAGGGGAGAGAGTGGGCATCCTTGTCTAGTTCCTATTTTCAGGGGAATTGGTTCCAATTTTTGTCCATTTAGGAGTATGCTGGCTGTGGGTTTTTCGTAGATGGCTTTTACTATTTTGAGGTACGTTCCCCGTATGCCTAGATGTTCAAGGGTTTTTATCAAGAAGGGGTGCTGGATTTTATCAAAAGCTTTTTCTGCATCTAATGATATAATCATGTGGTTTTTGTTTTGACATCTGTTGATGTATTTAATTACATTTATGGTTTTACGAATGTTGAACCAGCCTTGCATGCCAGGAATGAAGCCTACTTGGTCATGGTGGATGATTTTTGAGATGTATTGCTGAATCCGGTTTGCTAGGATGTTGTTGAGAATTTTAGCATCTATGTTCATCAAAGATATTGGCCTGTAGTTCTCTTTCTTTGTTGGATCTTTACCTGGCTTGGGTATCAATGTGATGTTGGCTTCATAAAATGATTTGG
>NW_007244588.1:0-4429 GCF_000164805.1 Carlito syrichta
CCAGGAGTTTTCCTTAGGATGAGAAAGGACAATCTTAATCAAATCACAAGAGTTTACATGAACACAAAGTCAGGTGCGGGGGAGCATCCCCGCCCACCAGGCGTTTTTCTGCCCACCAGGTGTTTTCCCCCAAGCATGAGGAAGGACAATCCCAAAATTATTTCACTGTTCCTTATGCTTGGTTTATGTTCCTCAAAAGCAATACAACAGTTTTAATATCATAAAATCCTAATAGTCAATAACTTCTAAAACTTATGCATACCCACTTATGACTGACTTAAATCCTAATACCTTTCTATTCTGTGCTAACTTTATCTGTACTATAAAAAAACTCTTAATTGTAGGTCAGACCAGTTCCTAAAGAATGTGGCCCAGTCCAAAATGGACGCTGGGCCCTTAGGAATGTGGCCCAGCCCAAAGTTCGTACTGGGCCATTTCTGGTAACCCTAGATAACCGTCTCATGCTGGAAACAGCTCTCTAAATGTATATACTAATTCTACAAATATATTTTTAAATCTTATAAAGAAGCTTGTATCACGTATAAGGCTCCCAAATGTGATCTGAGTTTGAACTGTTTTAAGTTTAAAGCCGAAACCGCAGTCTGTGAGAAGCGGGAACAATGGATCCCTAGAGTCAGCCATGCCTGTCTTATTCTCAGAACTTCATGCTTAGATCGTTAAAATCCCTACCAGTGGGTAATGCTAAACAACAAGGAAAGGAGGAGGGAATGGGCCTTCAACTCCTGAACCAGTCTGATGGTCTCAGGGTTTGCAGCCTGCCTGGATCCCTAACGCTCAGGCAGGCATCCATGGCTGCCTCCCAACATCTCCCCCTTTTCTATTTTTTAGCATGAACCCATGGAACTCGATGTTAAGCTGAGAAATTAATTTCTTCAGCACCTTGAAAATAATTGGAATTAGACATAGCAACACAAGAATCACTGCTCCGCAGATTCCCACATTCATGAGTATAGACATCAATGACTTTTGATTGATGAATGATGAGAAATTATTAGATATAAGATTTGCTAATTCTGAGGACCGGATCTGTCTCTCAGCGATATTCATGTCCTGTATTTCTTGGTGTAATTTAGTAAGGTCTATACTCAAGTCCGAATGATTCCAAATTCCAAGGATATGATTCTTTATTTTGTCCCCAGTGTGAACAGATTTATTTACCTCTAAAGGAGTGAGGCAAATCCATTTAAACTCAGAGTGACACCGGAGAGCCAATTTTATCCTTTAAAGTCACAAGCTTTTGTCCTACTGCTAAAACTCCCTCCTCCAAAGCACTAACTTCACTTTCTAACTTTCACTCTATAATCTCCTGAGTAGCTAATGCAATAAAAACATTCCTAGATAACTGATCAGCAAGGGTTGCTGTATGGATTTCCTTAGGTAGAGTTGCGGCTGAACTGTTACTGAAGTAGCAATAGCTATCAAAGCTGTAATTCCTAAAATTAAGGTGGCTGAAAACCGTTTCTGTCTGGCTAATAAAGCATTAACCTTATACAATGTTTGCAAACCATATTCATCATACCAACGAGATAACAAATCCCTCATAAAAAGCATTCGTCAAACAATTAGTTAAAATGCATTCAGTACAAGATATCTTATAAACATTATCACGGTAAATAATTTTAGCAATTTGATATTCATTCCAAACTAAAAACACATAAAAGGACTGTAAGTATGCCCTAATGTGATACTGCTGAGTTCATCCAACAGGCCTAGACAGGCTGACTGGTTGAAGGCTGTGAGGGCTCTCCATAAATGAAGCTGATTGGCTTGTCTGATTCCAATTTTAAATGAAAATATTGGGGGTACCCATCCATTGGAGTGCCTTCTAGCTGCAGCAAGCGTAAAGCCATTAAAATCCCAGTCACTAATATATAGTCTTTCACCGGGTACAAGATAGTCCACCTTACAGTTATAAGCACAGTCTCTCCATTTCAGGAAGCCAGCATCTCGCCAGATGAGTGACCAGTTCTTTTCCGTATTATTGAAGGGGAAAGCAGATACGCTGAGAGGCAGTGAAGCTCTAGTCACAGGGCTAGGGGTGGTTCCTCCAGGCATTAACATCTCCAGTCACCAACCGTCTTTGATATTGTCCCGATAAGGGTTTTCTGTACTCAGAGACTTAAAGGTAGACATTAAGCAAGAAGCCCGGTAATTATTAAAAGTAGAATTATCATAAAAACAAATAAGGAGGGAGTTGGAATGCCCTTCATAAGAAAAATTACAATTAGTAACATGTTTGACTTGAGCACGAAATAAAGCAGGCCCTCCCCTTTTCCTGTAAGAAGAGCCCTCCATTTTATCAGAGGTTTTATACTTCCAGCTGGATTTCAATGTCTAGCCATAGCTGAATAGCCTGAAGAGTCCAAATTTGAATGATTAATAACAAATAAAGCGTGATTCAGGATGTGGTGAGGAGAGCTATACTTGAACTCATCTCTTGTAACTTAATTGATTTTTTAAGTTTGGTGAGCTCTTTCAACTATGGCTTGACCTTGTGGATTGTAGGGAATTCCTGTGGAATGAGAAATAGTAAATTGGGAGCAAAATTGTTGGAAAAATTCAGACGTGTATGCCAGACTATTGTCAGGGAGGCTGGACATGCCTACAGTCAGGAACACAAATAGGTGAAGTAAACTTTGGGCATAAAGGCATGGGAAGCAGTGGCTGTTAGTAAGGGGAATGGACCAAGGAAGGGCAGAATGCTTCATGCTGGCACAAATATGCAACTAAATGGTCTGTAAAGGAGTGGGGGAAGAGGGAGAAACAGTATGAAGACTAGCAGTATCCAAAAGACGTGGTATATCTGCAACGTAATGTCAGTGTTGGCATATAAACTTGAGAGAAATTTATCATAGAACAACAAGGAATATTTTAACATTCTTTTGTCCCAGCCACCCCCTAGAGAAGAGAGCTATCAAGCCATGTGGAAACTTGAAATGGCTTTTCAAGTACATATGGGGGTGAGAGGGGACAAAGGAGGTGAAAACCTTTCTTATTTTGTTTACCCAGAATTTGCCTTGAATGCTTGCAATTTATTATTGTTTATTATTATTATTATTATTATTTAAGGAGAATATTAAAACAGACAAGTAACTAATAAAGCTAACTCGGGTTAAATGCCAAAAAAAAAAATTGTGCCGTGGGATGCAGTTTTGAAGACACTGCTATCACTGGAAAACATGATCCTCCTGAATTAAGAGGGCATGGTTTCAATGACTATCCTATTATGCTCCAGGCTTTACAAACTTCAAATGTCCACATTCACCCTGGAGGATCTCGTTGAAATGCAGATTTTGATTTATTGGGTCTGATTCAGTGGACTCAGGTCATGTACAAAGGATCAGAAATGAGGCTATTTCTGACATTTTAATATCTCTAACAACTTCCCAGGTGATGTCCAAGCTGCTGATCTGCAAACCACATATTTAATAACAAGGTTCTAGTAGATAATGTGATAAGATAATTCATTATTAATGAAATGTTTTAAGATAAACTGCCAACTGTATTTTCCCTATGACAATGGCTATGAAGATTTTCCCTATTAACCCTTTTTACTTAAGAGAATGATTGCGTTAATAAACAACCTTGAAACATCCAACCCTTTAGTTAGTCTGAATTTAATCACTATGTAAATGTGGCTTATGTAATAATTAAGAAATGATAATGTCCTTGGCAGATGAGGTAAATTACGTTTAAGCTACATTTTTTTTTAAGTTCCCTTCTCTATGACTCAAATCACTTGTGGCTTCCAAGATATATGTTATTGAAGGCATAGTCTGTGAGTAATGTAGAGCATGGCATCTAGCAGTCCCCTCCTAACATTCCCCTGCAGAAGCAAAACTGCATGCATGGGAATAAATGGGATTTTCATCTCATGTGAGCATTTCCCAGTAATGAGATGGCTCTTGGGATAATTTAACTGATCAGGAGAGCCAATCCATACAATCCTTAATCAGAATGCTATGTCTTCTAGTGCTTGCCATATTAGATTTTAGCCATGCCCTAGAGTTATAACATTGCTTCCTTATCAATTCATTTTTCATGGCACTAAATTACTTATTTTGGCTGAGGATTCAAGGGTATACTTTTAAAATGAAATGATAGAACTACAGTCATTAGACAGCATAAATTTTTCCATAGTAGTATTTAGAATCTGTAGGCTTTCATACTCAGTTTGAAAGTTTTCCCACTGATTTTCTCATGCTCATCAATCCTCTTAGTTCTCAGTTTCCTCCCTGCCTTAATGAATTGATATACTGTATATAAAGTTGTGGATAAGGTAAATTTGTATGAGAAAAATTGTAACTTAAATACACAAAATAAAATCCTATTTAATTTTATAATGAATATGTAAAAAAAATCTTTGTGAATTGCCATCATCCAAATACCTGCCAACATATTTTTCAAG
>NW_007244589.1:0-8972 GCF_000164805.1 Carlito syrichta
CCCCCCAAAAGAGATTTAGAGGGTCCCTGGAAGGTGGGGCAGCATCGGCGAATATTCTGGAGAAATAGAAGGGAAGAAAGAGACTGGACTCTGTCTAGTGCAGAAGCCGATTCTGTAGGAGGGATAGACATTAAAAAAGCAAGATGGAGGCATAGATATAAAGAGGAAGAAAGAGAAAGAAAGAAAGTGGACAACTGTTCAGTGAAATGAGCAGAAGCCATTTATTGGGAACAAACGTTAGTCTTTTATCCCAAATTTTCACATGTCAAATCACAAGACTTTCACGTGGGCACAAAGTCAGGTAGGTGAGGGGCGTCCCCCACGCACCAGGCGTTTCCTTAGGAATGAGGAAGGGCAACCTTAATCAAATCACAAGAGTTTACATGAACAAGCCAGGTGGGTCGGGGCATCCCTGCCCACCAGGCATTTCCCCCCAAGCATGAGGAAGGACAATCTTAATCAAATCACAAGAGTTTACATGAACACAAAGCCAGGTGGGTCGGGGGCATCCCCGCCCACCAGGCGTTTTCCCCCAAGCATGAGGAAGGACAATCCCAAAATTATTTCACTGTTCCTTATGCTTGGTTTATGTTCCTCAAAAGCAATACAACAGTTTTAATATCATAAAATCCTAATAGTCAATAACTTCTAAAACTTATGCATACCCAACACCTAATGACTGACTTAAATCCTAATACCTTTCTATTCTGTGATAACTTTATCTGTACTATAAAAAACTCTTAATTGTACGTCAGACCAGTTCCTAAAGATGTGGCCCAGTCCAAAATGGACGCTGGGCCCTTAGGAATGTGGCCCAGCCCAAAGTTCGTACTGGGCCATTTCTGGTAACCCTAGATAACCATCTCATGCTGGAAACAGCTCTCTAAATGTATATACTAATTCTACAAATATATTTTTAAATCTTATAAAGAAGCTTGTATCACGTATAAGGCTCCCAAATGTGATCTGAGTTTGAACTGTTTTAAGTTTAAAGCCGAAATTGCAGTCTGTGAGAAGCGGGAACAATGGATCCCTAGAGTCAGCCATGCCTGTCATATTCTCAGAACTTCATGCTTAGATCGTTAAAATCCCTACCAGTGGGTAATGCTAAACAACAAGGAAAGGAGGAGGGAATGGGCCTTCAACTCCTGAACCAGTCTGATGGTCTCAGGGTCCGCAGCCTGCCTGGATCCCTAACGCTCAGGCAGGCATCCATGGCTGCCTCCCAACATCTCCCCCTTTTCTATTTTTTAGCATGAACCCATGGAACTCGATGTTAAGCTGAGAAATTAATTTCTTCAGCACCTTGAAAATAATTGGAATTAGACATAGCAACACAAGAATCACTGCTCCGCAGATTCCCACATTCATGAGTATAGACATCAATGACTTTTGATTGATGAATGATGAGAAATTATTAGATATAAGATTTGCTAATTCTGAGGACCGGATCTGTCTCTCAGCGATATTCATGTCCTGTATTTCTTGGTGTAATTTAGTAAGGTCTATACTCAAGTCCGAATGATTCCAAATTCCAAGGATATGATTCTTTATTTTGTCCCCAGTGTGAACAGATTTATTTACCTCTAAAGGAGTGAGGCAAATCCATTTAAACTCAGAGTGACACCGGAGAGCCAATTTTATCCTTTAAAGTCACAAGCTTTTGTCCTACTGCTAAAACTGCCTCCTCCAAAGCACTAACTTCACTTTCTAACTTTCACTCTATAATCTCCTGAGTAGCTAATGCAATAAAAACATTCCTAGATAACTGATCAGCAAGGGTTGCTGTATGGATTTCCTTAGGTAGAGTTGCGGCTGAACTGTTACTGAAGTAGCAATAGCTATCAAAGCTGTAATTCCTAAAATTAAGGTGGCTAAAAACCGTTTCTGTCTGGCTAATAAAGCATTAACCTCATACAATGTTTGCAAACCATATTCATCATACCAACGAGAGAACAAATCCCTCATAAAAAGACATTAGTTAAACAATTAGTTAAAATGCATTCAGTACAAGATATCTTATAAACATTATCACGGTAAATAATTTTAGCAATTTGATATTCATTCCAAACTAAAAACACATAAAAGGACTGTAAGTATGCCCTAATGTGATACTGCTGAGTTCATCCAACAGGCCTAGACAGGCTGACTGGTTGAAGGGCTGTGAGGGCTCTCCATAAATGAGGCTGAATGGCTTGTCTGATTCCAATTTTAAATGAAAATATTAGGGGTACCCATCCATTGGACTGCCTTCTAGCTGCAGCAAGCGTAAAGCCATTAAAATCCCAGTCACTAATATATAGTCTTTCACCGGGTACAAGATAGTCCACCTTACAGTTATAACCACAGTCTCTCCATTTCAGGAAGCCAGCATCTCGCCAGATGAGTGACCAGTTCTTTTCCGTATTATTGAAGGGGAAAGCAGATACGCTGAGAGGCAGTGAAGCTCTAGTCACAGGGCTAGGGGTGGTTCCTCCAGGCATTAACATCTCCAGTCACCAACCGTCTTTGATATTGTCCCGATAAGGGTTTTCTGTACTCAGAGACTTAAAGGTAGACATTAAGCAAGAAGCCCGGTAATTATTAAAAGTAGAATTATCATAAAAACAAATAAGGAGGTAGTTGGAATGCCCTTCATAAGAAAAATTACAATTAGTAACATGTTTGACTTGAGCACGAAATAAAGCAGGCCCTCCCCTTTTCCTGTAAGAAGAGCTCTCCATTTTATCAGAGGTTTTATACTTCCAACTGGATTTCAATGTCTAGCCATAGCTGATAGTCTGAAGAGTCCAAATTTAAATGATTAATAACAAATAAAGCGTGATTCAGATGTGGTGAGGAGAGCTATACTTGAACTCATCTCTTGTAACTTAATTTGATTTTTAAGTTTGGGTGAGCTCTTTCAACTATGGCTTGACCTTGTGGATTGTAGGGAATTCCTGTGAAATGAGAAATAGTAAATTGGGAGCAAAATTGTTGGAAAAATTCAGACGTGTATGCCAGACTATTGTCAGGGAGGCCGGACATGCCTACAGTCAGGAACCCAAATAGGTGAAGTAAACTTTGGGCATAAAGGCATGGGAAGCAGTGGCTGTTGGTAAGGGGAATGGACCAAGGAAGGGCAGAATGCTCCATGCTGCCACAAATATGCAACTAAATGGTCTGTAAAAGAGTGGGGGAAGAGGGAGAGACAGTATGAAGACTAGCAGTTTCCAAAAGATGTGGTATATCTGCAACGTAATGTCAGTGTTGACATATAAACTTGAGAGAAATTTATCATAGAACAACAAGGAATATTTTAACATTCTTTTGTCCCAGCCACCCCCTAGAGAAGAGAGCTATCAAGCCATGTGGATACTTGAAATGGCTTTTCAAGTACATATGGGGGTGAGAGGGGACAAAGGAGGTGAAAACCTTTCTTATTTTGTTTACCCAGAATTTGCCTTGAATGCTTGCAATTTATTATTGTTTATTATTATTATTGTTATTTAAGGAGAATATTAAAACAGACAAGTAACTAATAAAGCTAACTCGGGTTAAATGCCAAAAAAAAAAATTGTGCCGTGGGATGCAGTTTTGAAGACACTGCTATCACTGGAAAACATGATCCTCCTGAATTAAGAGGGCATGGTTTCAATGACTATCCTATTATGCTCCAGGCTTTACAAACTTCAAATGTCCACATTCACCCTGGAGGATCTCGTTGAAATGCAGATTTTGATTTAGTGGGTCTGATTCAGTGGACCCAGGCCATGTACAAAGGATCAGAAATGAGGCTATTTCTGACATTTTAATATCTCTAACAATTTCCCAGGTGATGTCCAAGCTGCTGATCTGCAAACCACATATTTAATAACAAGGTTCTAGTAGATAATGTGATAAGATAATTCATTATTAATGAAATGTTTTAAGATAAACTGCCAACTGTATTTTCCCTATGACAATGGCTATGAAGATTTTCCCTATTAACCCTTTTTACTTAAGAGAATGATTGCGTTAATAAACAACCTTGAAACATCCAACCCTTTAGTTAGTCTGAATTTAATCACTATGTAAAATGTGGCTTATGTAATAATTAAGAAATGATAATGTCCTTGGCAGATGAGGTAAATTACGTTTAAGCTACATTTTTTTTTAAGTTCCCTTCTCTATGACTCAAATCACTTGTGGCTTCCAAGATATATGTTATTGAAGGCATAGTCTGTGAGTAATGTAGAGCGTGGCATCTAGCAGTCCCCTCCTAACATTCCCCTGCAGAAGCAAAACTGCATGCATGGGAATAAATGGGATTCTCATCTCATGTGAGCATTTCCTAGTATTGAGATGGCTCTTGGGATAATTTAACTGATCAGGAGAGCCAATCCAGACAATCCTTAATCAGAATGCTATGTCTTCTAGTGCTTGCCATATTAGATTTTAGCCATGCCCTAGAGTTATAACATTGCTTCCTTAACAATTCATTTTTCATGGCACTAAATTACTTATTTTGGCTGAGGATTCAAGGGTATACTTTTAAAATGAAATGATAGAACTACAGTCATTAGACAGCATAAATTTTTCCATAGTAGTATTTAGAATCTGTAGGCTTTCATACTCAGTTTGAAAGTTTTCCCACTGATTTTCTCATGCTCATTAATCCTCTTAGTTTTCAGTTTCCTCCTTGCCTTAATCAATTGATATACTGTATATAAAGTTGTGGATAAGGTAAATTTGTATGAGAAAAATTGTAACTTAAATACACAAAATAAAATCCTATTTAATTTTATAATGAATATGTAAAAAAAATCTTTGTGAATTGCCATCATCCAAATACCTGCCAACATATTTTTCAAGTTATTTCTTATTAATTTAAAGCAGAAGGAGATGGGGCAAGATGGCGACGGCATAGGTGAACTGGTGAGATTCTCTGAACGTGAGTTCCCAAAAAGGCTATTACTTCTCTACCCCCATCCCCCAGCCCACCACCAACCGTGCTGGGGTCAGGCTCGGGAACTTCAGTCCCACACAAGGCCAGATATTGCACCACCCCACTGCTGCCATTCTACTCGTGTGTGGAAGTCTCCGGTCCCAGCCCCCTCCAGATGCCTCCCTGGCTGCATTGTCTCCAGTCCGGGCACCCAGCACCTAGCTGCCAGTCACACAGGGAGGCTCTGGGTGCCCACCCCTCAGAGACACCGGTCCTATTCCTGGCTGAAGTACTCTGTAAAGTCCCAGTGCCACTCTCGTCGCTTACAGCCTGACCTTTGGAACTTTGGAGCTCTGGAACTCCGGGTCCACCCTGGCTGAGGCACTCAACATGAGACCCCAAGCCGGAGGATCCAGACAAGCAGAGAAAAACAGATCTGCTTAAACTGCCTCGCCATTCTCCAGGCAGAGACTTCCATTGCCCTGCCCACCTATCAACAAACTTTACCTCATTTCCTAAGGCCAGATATTGCAGCGTGCAGGGAAGTTTTGGGTCCCTGTTCCCTCCGGCTCTCTCCCCAGCTGCATTGTCTCCAGCCTGGCACCCGGAACCACCGGTCACACAGGGAGGCTCTGAGCGCCACCCCTCAGAGACACTGGTCCCATTCCTGGCTGAAGTACTCTGTAGGGTCCCAGTGCCACTCTCGCTGCTCACAGCCTGCCCTTTGGAACTTTGGAGCTCTGGAACTCCGTGTCCACCCTGACTGAGGCATTCAGCGTGAGACCCCAAGCCGGGAGGACCCAGACAAGCAGAGAAAAACAGATCTGCTTAAACTGCCTCGCCATTCTCCAGGCAGAGACTTTCATTGCCCCGCCCACCTTGCAACAAACTTTACCTCATTTCCTAAGGTGAGATATTGCAGCGTGCAGGGAAGTTTTGGGTCCCTGTTCCCTCTGGCTCTCTCCCCGGCTACATTGTCTCCAGCCCGGCACTCGGCACAGCCAGTCACACAGGGAGGCTCTGGGCGCCTGCCCCTCAGAGACACTGGTCCCATTCCTGGCTGAAGTACCCTGTGGGGGGTCCAGAGCCACTCTCGCCACCCACTGCCTGCCCTTTGGAGCTTTGGAGCTCTGGAATTCCGGGACCACCCAGATTGAGGCACTCAGTGCGAGACTCCAAGCCGGAGGACCCAGAAAAGTGGAGAAAAACAGATCTGGGTAAACTACCTTGCTATTCTCCAGGCAGAGACTTCCATTGCCCTGCCCACCTATCAACAAACTTTACCTCAGTTCCTAAGGCAACAGCGCGAAACAGGAGACAAAGTCCCACCCCTATGCTGCAAAGAAAAACAAAAGGGAGAGGATGGAATCGGAGATCACAGAAGTGACTCTAGTCTGATTGCTTATTTTGACTTATGATTTTATCATTGAAACTGTTGGTCTAGATTACGTTTGGTGTTTACCTTCTGACTTATACTGTCTCTTGATTTTTTTGTCCTGTCTCTGTGTAGCTATCAGTATTCTTTAGGGAATCTTTCTTACCTGTCTTTTTTCACTTCTTCCCAGCCCTGTGTCTCTCTCTCACCTGATAGTTGGTATGTATATCTGTTTTCCGTCTCGCAATTCTCTCTTTCGCTTATTTTGACTTATGATTTTATCATTGTAACTGTTGGTTTAGATCACGTCTGTTGTTTACCTTCTGATCTACACTGTTTCTCGATTTTATTTACCTGTCTCTGTGTAGCTATCAGTACTCCTTAGGGAATCTTTCTTACGTGTCTTTCTTCACTTCTTCCCAGTCCTGTGAATCTTTCTCACCAGATAGCTGGTATGTATATCTGTTATCCCTCTCGCACTTCTCTCTTTCACTTATTTTGACTTATGATTTTATCATTGTAACTGTTGGTTTAGATCACGTTTGTTGTTTACTTTTTGACTTATACTGTTTCTCGATTTTATTGCCCTGTCTCTGTGTAGCTATCATTACTCTTTAGAGAATCTTTCTTACGTGTCTTTCTTCACCTCTTCCCAGCCCTGTGTCTCGCTCTCACCTGATAGTTGGTAAGTATATCTCTTTTCCCTCTCGCACTTCTCTCTTTATAACTCCCTATTGACCCCCCTTCCTCCATTATTTTCCTCTTCTATATGCCCCCTTTTTAAATCAAGGGACCAAGACTGCATACTGCTGAATAGACAAACTGTAAAGCAGAGGGAAAAGTGAACAAAGCCAGAAGACCCTCATAAGGAAGAACAGGTCATTGCAGAAGAGAAATAAAAGCAACCCCACCTTCCCTCAAAAACAGAATTGAAGAGGGGGAGGGAAAGGGGGAGAGGGAGAAAAATCTACAGAAATGAAGAAAAACCAAAAGAAGAGTATGGGTCTCTCCCAGATGCCTGGGAGAGCAGACACTGAGAAATCTGACTTTGGAATGCAAACAATGAAAAGTTCCCAGAATGAAGGGTCTCAAACTGCAAATGTAGATATCAAAACAATAATGGAAAGATTAAAAAGAATTGAGGAGACACAAGAAGAAATTAGGAAGGAGCTGATATCTGAGATAACAGTAATAAAGAATACTGTGAATGAAATAAATAACAAATTGATAAGCATGGAAAGCAGAATTACCCAAGCAGAAGAAAGAATCTCAGAGCTTGAGGGCCAAAATATAGAAATAACCCAAACTCTTAAAAACACAGAAAATAAGCTCAAAAAGACAGAACAAACCTTCAAGAGATGAGTGACTACCTCAAGAGGCCTAACCTAAGAATAATCGGACTCCCTGAGGCAGAAAGAGAAACAGAGACCACACTGGAACAAACTTTCCATGAGATCATTCAAGAAAACTTCCCTTATCTAATCAGTGATACAAAAATTCAAACACAAGAGATTCAGAGAACCCCCACAAGACAACAAATGAGAAGACCAACTCCTAGACACATAATAATTCGCCTAAATAAAGTAGGCACAAAAGAAGAAATCCTAAAGGCAGCAAGAGAAAAAGGCCAGATCACTTACCATGGAAGACCAATCAGAATAGCAGCAGATTTATCTGCAGAAACCCTGCAGGCTAGGAGAGCTTGGAGCCCTAGCTTCAAAGTCCTAAAAGATAAACTATTTCAACCAAGAATAACAGTGAGGGAGAATTAAAATCTTTCCCAGATATCCAATCCCTAAGAACTTATGCAGCCACAAAACCATCTCTACATGAAACACTTAAGAAAGTACTAAACACAGAAGAAAAGGAAAAAAGAACAACGTTCTTCAGAAGAGTACAGGGAAAAGAATAAAATATACACGAACCTACCCCCAAACCAAAAGAAAGACAAAAAAAAAAACAAAAAGAAAAAAGAAAAAACCAAGTGGAAGAACAACTCAATAAGAACTCCATGATAGGGACGAACTCTTACATTTCAATAATTAGTCTGAATGTGAATGGACTAAACACACCACTGAAAAGACATAGAATGACAAAATGGATAAAATATCACCAGGCAACAATATACTGCCTTCAAGAGACCCATCTCACTAGAAAGGACATACACAGATTCACAGTAAGAGGATGGGAAACAAATTTTCAGGCGAATGGAACACAAAAGAAAGGAGGAGTCGCGATTCTAATTTCAGACAAAATACCATTTAAGCTATCAAAAATTAAAAACAGATACAGAGGGCCACTACATAATGATAAAAGGTTCACTCCATCAACATGAAATATCTATCCTAAACATATATGCACCCAACATAGGTGCGCCAACATTCATAAAGCAACTTCTAGGAAAAGTAAAGAAAGACATTTACTCTAACACCATCATAACTGGGGACTTTAATACACCACTCACTACCCTAGACAGATCATCAGGACAAAAAATCAGCAAGGAGATCCAGACTCTGGACCAAATGGACTTAAGTGATAACTATAGAACACTCCATCCAAAGACCACAGAATGCACATTCTACTCATCACAACATGGAACATATTCTAAGATCAACCACATAATTGGACACAAATCAAGTATAAGCAATTTTAAAAGAACTGAAATTCGACCATGCACCTTCTCGGACCAGA
>NW_007244590.1:0-1462 GCF_000164805.1 Carlito syrichta
TCTTTTTTAGCTTATTTTCTGTGTTTTAAGAGTTTGGGTTATTTCTATATTTGGCCCTCAAGCTCTGAGATTCTTTCTCTGCTTGGGTAATTCTGCTTTCCATGCTTATCAATTTTTTATTTATTTCATTCACACTATTCTTTATTACTGTTATCTCAGATATCAGCTCCTTCCTAGTTTCTTCTTGTGTCTCCTCAATTCTTTTTAATCTCTCCATTATTGTTTTGATATCTACATTTGCAGTTTGAGACCCTTCATTCTGGGAACTTTTCATTGTTTGCATTCCAAAGTCAGATTTCTCAGTGTCTGCTCTCCCAGGCATCTGGGAGAGACCCATACTCTTCTTTTGGTTTTTCTTCATTTCTGTAAATTTTTCTCCCTCTCGCCCTTTCCCTCCCCCTCTTCAATTCTGTTTTTGAGGGAAGGTGAGGTTGCTTTTATTTCTCTTCTGCAATGACCTGTTCTTCCTTATGAGGGTCTTCTGGCTTTGTTCACTTTTCCCTCTGCTTTACAGTCTGTCTATTCAGCAGTATGCAGTCTTGGTCCCTTGATTTAAAAAGGGGGCATATAGAAGAGGAAAATAATGGAGGAAGGGGGGTCAATAGGGAATTATAAAGAGAGAAGTGTGAGAGGGAAAAGAGATATACTTACCAACTATCAGGTGAGAATGAGACACAGGGCTGGGAAGAGGTTGAGAAAGACACGTAAGAAAGATTCCCTAAAGAGTACTGATAGCTGCAAAGAGACAGGGCAATAAAATCGAGAAACAGTGTAAGTCAAAAGGTAAACAACAAACGTGATCTAAACCAACAGTTACAATGATAAAATCATAAGTCAAAATAAGCGAAAGAGAGAAGTGCGAGAGGGATAATAGATATACATACCAGCTATCTTGTGAGAAAGATTCACAGGACTGGGAAGAAGTGAAGAAAGACACGTAAGAAAGATTCCCTAAGGAGTACTGATAGCTAACAGAGAAAGGTAAATAAAATCGAGAAACAGTGTAGATCAGAAGGTAAACAACAGACGTGATCTAAACCAACAGTTACAATGATAAAATCATAAGTCAAAATAAGTGAAAGAGAGAATTGCGAGAGGGAAAACAGATATACATACCAACTATCAGGTGAGAGAGAGACACAGGGCTGGGAAGAAGTGAAAAAAGACAGGTAAGAAAGATTCCCTAAAGAATACTGATAGCTACACAGAGACAGGACAAAAAAATCAAGAGACAGTATAAGTCAGAAGGTAAACACCAAACGTAATCTAGACCAACAGTTTCAATGATAAAAATCATAAGTCAAAATAAGCGATCAGACTAGAGTCACTTCTGTGATCTCCAATTCCATCCTCTCCCTTTTGTTTTTCTTTGCAGCATAGGGGTGGGACTTTGTCTCCTGTTTCGCGCTGTTGCCTTAGGAACTGAGGTAAAGTTTGTTGATAGGTGGGCAGGGCAATGGAA
>NW_007244591.1:0-1015 GCF_000164805.1 Carlito syrichta
TGATAGGTGGGCAGGGCAATGGAAGTCTCTGCCTGGAGAATAGCAAGGTAGTTTAGCCAGATCTGTTTTCTCCACTTTTCTGGGTCCTCCGGCTTGGAGTCTCGCACTGAGTGCCTCAATCTGGGTGGTCCCGGAATTCCAGAGCTCCAAAGCTCCAAAGGGCAGGCAGTGGGTGGCGAGAGTGGCTCTGGACCCCCCCACAGGGTACTTCAGCCAGGAATGGGACCGGTGTCTCTGAGGGGCAGGCGCCCAGAGCCTCCCTGTGTGACTGGCTGTGCCGGGTGCCGGGCTGGAGACAATGTAGCCAGGGAGAGAGCCAGAGGGAACAGGGACCCAAAACTTCCCTGCACGCTGCAATATCTCACCTTAGGAAATGAGGTAAAGTTTGTTGCAAGGTGGGCGGGGCAATGAAAGTCTCTGCCTGGAGAATGGCGAGGCAGTTTAAGCAGATCTGTTTTTCTCTGCTTGTCTGGGTCCTCCCGGCTTGGGGTCTCACGCTGAATGCCTCAGTCAGGGTGGACACGGAGTTCCAGAGCTCCAAAGTTCCAAAGGGCAGGCTGTGAGCAGCGAGAGTGGCACTGGGACCCTACAGAGTACTTCAGCCAGGAATGGGACCAGTGTCTCTGAGGGGTGGGCGCTCAGAGCCTCCCTGTGTGACCGGTGGTTCCAGGTGCCAGGCTGGAGACAATGCAGCTGGGGAGAGAGCCGGAGGGAACAGGGACCCAAAACTTCCCTGCACGCTGCAATATCTGGCCTTAGGAAATGAGGTAAAGTTTGTTGATAGGTGGGCAGGGCAATGGAAGTCTCTGCCTGGAGAATGGCGAGGCAGTTTAAGCAGATCAGTTTTTCTCTGCTTGTCTGGATCCTCCGGCTTGGGGTCTCATGTTGAGTGCCTCAGCCAGGGTGGACCCGGAGTTCCAGAGCTCCAAAGTTCCAAAGGTCACGCTGTAAGCGACGAGAGTGGCACTGTGACTTTACAGAGTACTTCAGCCAGGAATGGGACCAGTGTCTCTGA
>NW_007244592.1:0-828 GCF_000164805.1 Carlito syrichta
GGGGAAGGAAAACACCTGGATTCCAACAACTTCAGAGTAATGTCCACAAAGCGACATAAGACTGGAATAAGGAAGCTAACAATAAAACAATGAGCTGTTCTATATTTGTGTGTTTACTGACCACTTCCTATGTTCCAGGCACTGTGCTAAGTGTTTGATATGGACCTGCCCACAATATTTGTGAGACATGGGATTGTAAATATATTAGCTCATTTAATATTCTAATCCTTAGTATCCTAGTACAATAACTTGCCCACAGTCCCAAAAACTATTCACACTATGTAAATAAATGGGTGTAGCTGTGTTCTAATAAAATCTGTTTATTAAAAATATGCAGTAGTCCAGATTTGGCTCATGAGTCATACAGAGTGAGAAAGAACTTTTATCTAAGAAATGCAGCAATTATCAGGCCCAGAGGGACAATGAAATGAGATCACTGCCCGTTCTGCTTCCCTCTTTGTGTTATGTGTGCATCTCTTGAAACTGCTTGCTATTGCCACAAGTGGTTATAAATTAATGTTATAATTCCATACCTGAAATCATAACCCACATCCTATAGCCTAAACAATGGATAACCAATCACTAATCAATGCTCTTTCTGTAAACTAATGAGAATTCCTGACAAGAAATTTTGTATCAGCCTGTCCCCCTTTTATTGCCTTTAAAAGTCCACTTTACCTGCTACTAATTGGAGTGTGCATTCAGGACAACTTGAATCTATGCCCCTGGGTGGCAATCCTCAAGCCTGGCCCAAATAAACTCTCTATTTATATTAATTTTGCCTCAGTTTCTTCCTTTTAGGTTGACAAGTCTGCTGACTCCTGCTAT
>NW_007244593.1:0-930 GCF_000164805.1 Carlito syrichta
GAGGAAGAAACAGGATTACTTTGGGGGTGCAATAGATTCCCCTGAGCATCGTCTCCTATATAACTGACTATAAACTAAATCTTGTCCTGTGCTAGAGAAATAAATACAAACTTCCCCCATCTTAGACAATATTGACATGCTAGTTCTCTTGTATGTTACACTAGCATGTTTGCTAGTTCTTTGATGTTAATGTGAGAATAAAAGTTCCTTCGTGTAGGTTCAAAGTGCCCTGGATTTCAGCAGCTCAGGCATCATGAGAAGTCACACATGTATGTTCTATGTTCTTGGTTTCTGAATGGATACTCTGACCCTTCTCTAGCATGTTACTAGCACTCTACAACCCTACTGGCACAATGTGTCCAAATTTGCAGTTTCTAGTGCAGCCCTTCACATCACAGCTTTGTAGGGAATTATCTCTGAGAGTCCATCTTGGGTCCTGAGATGAATGCTGGTTACCAAGGGGGACTCAGCTCTGTTTCCAGGGCCAGCCAAAGCCCTTCCACTTTGGAAAATCTACCCACACACCGACTCCTGAGCCTCACAGCTTGGAGCTCATCATAGACAAGCTGTATTGATACCATTCTCTTGCTGACCCTGGCCCAGCTTTTCTGGCAAACAGAATGAATTCACATATTATCCGAGTGAACCGTTGCTTATTGGGATTATATCTCTATGGCTTGATGCAGCACGGACCCTTGGCTTTGTGCAACATGGTCCCTTACAACATCTATGCACCCACAGAGATACTTCCAGCCTGCCAATTCAACTCAAAAGGGCATAAATTTTTAGTTTGTATCCATTATTGCATGTGCATTTTAGTTGAAATATGCCTCTTTCCAAAGATAACTCCAAATTATCACCGAATATCTTAAGTACAAAGCAAGCTTGTGTAGAGAAATCCTACATTAGACAGAAACTAATACTATCAGA
>NW_007244594.1:0-10483 GCF_000164805.1 Carlito syrichta
GCAGCAGCAAGCCAGCTCTCTTAACTAGCTTTCATAACCAGCTAGCCAGTGGATTAGCCAACTGACTTAATTAGCTAGATACCTGCATAGCCAGGGGGCTAGCCAGTTGACTTAACTAGCTAACATAACTAGTTAGACAGCTGGCTAGCCAGCTGACTTAACTAGTTGGCTACCTAGCTAGCCAGATGGCTAGCCACATGAATTAACTAGCTGACTTAACCAACTAAGCAGTTGGCTAGCCAACTGACTCAACTATATAACTTAATTCGATAGCCAGCTGGCTAGCAAGGTCACTTAATTAGCTGATATCACTAGATAGCCAGGTGGCTAGCCAGCTTACTTAACTAGCTAGTTATCTAGTATCAACCTGACTTTCCAGCTGACTTAACTAGCTAATATAAAGAAGTAGCCAGCTGGCTAGCCAGTAGACTTATCGAACTAGCTATCCTTTTAGACAGCTGGCTAGCCAGCTGACTTAATTAACTGACTTAACTAGCTGAGTGAACCAGGTAGCTACCTAACTAGCCAGCTGACATAACTAGCTGATTTAACTAGCTAGCTCCCTAGCTAGATATCATATAGATAGTTGACTTAACTGGTGACTTAACTAGCTAGCTCACTGACATGTAGCTGACTTAACTAGCTAGCTTCCTGGCCAGCCAGCTGACTTAAGTAGCTGAAATATCTAGCAAGCCATTTGGCAGCCCATCTGACTTAACTAGCTTTTTAACAAGCTAGCCAGCTGTCTTGACAACTGAGTTAATGTGCTGACTTAACTAGCTAACCAGCAGGTTAGCCAGTTGAGTAAACTAACTGACTTAACTAGTTGGCCAGCTGGAGAGCCGGCTGATTTAATTGCCTAGCTACTAGCTAGCCAGCATCCTAGCCAGCTGACTTAACTAGCTGACTTAATGAAGTAGTCAGCTGGCTAGCCATCAAACTTAACAATCTACCTAGCTAGACAGCTGGATAGTCAGCTGACTTAATGAGCTGATATAACTAGAAAGGCTAATGACTACCCAACTAACTTAACTAGCTATCTACCCACACAGTCTGCTGGCTTGCCAGCTGACTTAAGTACCTACTACCTAGCTAACCAGCTGGCCAGCGAGATGACTTAAATAGGTGACTTAACTAGCTAGCCAGCTGGCTAGCCAGCTGACTTAACTAGATAGCTACCGTCATAGACAGCTGAATTGCAAGATGATTTGACTAACTGACTTAACCAGCTAGCCAGCTGATTAACTTGCTGACTTAACTACCTAGCTACCTAGTTCTCCAGCTGAGTTAACGGGCTGATTTAACTAGCTAGCTACCTAACTAAACAGCTGGCTGGTCAACTGACTTAACTATCTGAGTTATTTAGCTAGCCAGCTGGATGGCCAGCTGAATTAACTAGCTGACATAACCAGCTAGCCAGCTAAATAACCAGCTGACATAACTAACTACCTACCTAGCCAGACAGCTGGGAAGCCAGCAGAACTATGTAACTGAATTAACTAGCTAGGCCGATGGCTGGCCAGCTAACTTAACAAGCTTGATACCTAGCCTACCAGTTGACTAGCCATCTGACTTAACTAGTTGACTTAATCAGGTAACCAGCTGTCTAGCAGGCTGACTTAACTGCCTAGCAACTATCTGGTCAGTTAGATAGCCACCTGACTTAACTATCTAGCTACCTACATAGCCTGCTGTCTTGCCAGTTGACTTAACTACCTAGCTACCTAGCTATCCAGCTTGCTAGTAAGCTGACTTAACAAGGTTACTTAAGTAGCTAGCTAGCTGACTAGCCAGTTGACTTAATTAGCTAGCTACACAGCTAGGCAGTTGGCTAACCAGC
Source organism: Carlito syrichta (assembly GCF_000164805.1). Taxonomy (NCBI): domain Eukaryota; kingdom Metazoa; phylum Chordata; class Mammalia; order Primates; family Tarsiidae; genus Carlito; species Carlito syrichta. The sequence continues at coordinate 1,841 of NW_007244594.1, forward strand.
TGAGTTAACTCGCTGTCTTAACTACATAGCAAGTTGATATAACTAGCTGAATTAGCCACTAGCTACCTAGCTAGCCAGCTGGCTTAACTAGCTGGCTCAACTAGCTAGCTACCTAGCTAGCTATCTAGCTAGCCAGCTGACTTAACTAGCTGACTTAACTAACTACCTAGCTGATATAAGTAGCCGACATATAGCTAACTTCCTAGATAGCCAGATGATTTATCTAGCTGAAATAACTAGCTACCCAGATGGATAACCATCTGACTTGACTAGCTTTTTAACTAGCTAACCAGCTGGATAGCCAACTGACTTAATTAGCTGTATTAACTAGGTAGCGATCTGGTTGCCAGCTAACTTAACTAGCTGACTTAAAAAGCTAGTCAGCTGCCTAGTCAGCTGACTTAACCAACTGGCTATCTATCTAGCCAGCTTGCAAGTCAGCTGATTTACCTAGCTGACTTAAGTCAGCTCATTTAACCAGCTAGCTACTTACCTTGCCAGCACACTAGCCAGTTGGCTTAACTAGATGACTTGAACAGCTAGCCTGCTGGCTAGCAGGATGACTTATCTAGTTAGCTACCAACCTAGTCAGTTAGCTAGACAGCTGACTAAACTAGCTGACTTAACCAGCTAGCCAGTTGGCTAGCCAACTTACTTAGCTTGAAGACATCACTATCTAGCCATGTAGCTATCTAGCTGACTTAACTAACTAGCTACCTACCTTGCCAGTTGGCTAGCCAGCTGATTTAATTAGCTGAATTAACTAGCAAGCCAGCTGGCTAACCAACTGACTTAACTACCTTGATACCCAGCTAGCCAGTTGGCCAGCCATTTAATTAGCTGGATTAACTAGCTAACTACCTAGCAAGACAGCTGACTTAAATAGTTGGCTAACTAGCTAGCTACCTAGCTAACAGCTGATTTAAACAGTTAGTTAACTGCCTAGCTACCTATCTAACAAGCTGACTTAAATAGTTAGTTGTGTAACTAGCTAACTGACTTATTGAGCTAGCTAACTAGTTAGCTTACCCGTTATCTAACGTGCTAGCTAGCTGACTTAATCTTCCAAATTAACTCTAGTTAACGAACTTCCTAGATTACTCAGGCAGCTGACTTAACTCTTTAGCTAACTAGCTTGCTAACTGACTCATACAGCTGACTTAACTCATTAGATATCTAGCTAGCTAGCCTACTCAACCAGCTGACTAAACATGTTTGCTAAATAGAAAGCTAGATGAATCAACAAGCTGACCTAACCAGTTAGTTGTTACCTACCTGACTCAACCTTCTGTCATAACCTGTTAACTAACTAGCTAGCTAGCTTTCTTAACCAGCTGACATAATAAGAAAGCTGACGTAACTAGCTGAATTAGGTAGGTTACTTAACTACTTAGGTAGCTGAATTAACTGACTGACTTAACTATTTAGCTAGTTGACTTAAATACCTGAATTAGTTAGCTATTTGACTAGCTGAATGACTATTTGACAACTAATTATCTAACTAGTTAGGTAGCAGGCTTAAGTAGCTGACTTAAATAGTTAGCTAACTAGTGAGTTAGCTGATTTACCTAGCTAACTTAGCTAGCTAACTGGTTAGCTAGCTGACTTAGTTAGCTAACTTAACTAGTTGGCTTATGAGATAGTAGCTGACTTAATGAGTTGGTTAGTAAGCTAGCTACCTGTTATAACTAGTTGAGAAAAGAGTTAACTAGCTTACTTAACTAGTTGTTTAACAACTTAACTAGGTGACTTAACTTGGTTGACGAATCAGCAGAAGAGTTAGCTGTTTTAACACATTGGCTGACTACACGATGGACTTGTTAGCTGGCTTAACAAGTTGGCCGACTAGTCAGTACACTAGCTAGCTGGGTTAGATAGTTGACTGAGGAGTTGGCTCACTAGGAAGCTCTGTTAACTAGTTGGAAGGCTGGTGTGCTGACCTAACAAGTCGACCGATTATTAGGCCGATTAGTTAGATGGCCTGACTTGCCGATGACTAGTTAGTTGTGCTAAATTTTTGGCTGACAAGTTGGCTGACTATTCAGCCTATTTGGTTAGTTGGCTTAACTAGTAGGCAGTCTAGTGGCCAACAAGTTAGCTGACTTTACTAGTCGGCAGGCGGTTGCGCCGACAGGTGAGCTGACTTAACTAATTGTCCGTCAAGTGATCTGACAGGTCAGCTGACTTAACTAGTCAGCTGGTGAGTGAGCCGACTGGTCAGCTGACTTAACTATTCAGCTGGTGAAGGAACTGACTGGTCAGCTGACTTTAGTCAACTGGCGAGTGAGCCGACTTCTCAGAGGACTTAACTAGTCGGCCGGTTAGTGAGCCGACTGTTGATCCAACTTAACTAGTCAACCGGCAAGTGAGGCGACAGGAGAGGTGCCTTAACTAGTCAGCTGGCGAGCGATCTGACTGGTGAGCTGAGTTAACTAGTTGGACGGAGAGCAAGTCGACTATCTAGCTAACCCATTGGCCAGGGATAGAACTGACAAGTTATTTGACCTGTTGGCTGGCAAGCGAGCCGAATAGTTTGCTGACCGGTTTGCAGGCAAGGGAGCTGACTAGTTAGCTGACCTGAAAGCGAGTGATCCCACTAGTTAGATGACCAGCTAGCTGAGTTGCTAGCCTACTAGTTAGCTAAGTAACAAGCTGATTTGCTGGCTGACTTAACTAGCTAGCTGACTAGCTAGATGGCTATCTAGCTGACATAACTGGATACCAAACAAGCTATCTAGCTGTCTAGCTAGCAGATTTAATTAGCTAGATAGCTGAATAGTTAACTGTATAGCTGACTTAACTATCTTGTTGACCAGCTAGCTAGTTGACTAGCAAACTGAATAACTAGCTGACTTAATTAGCTAGCTGAATAGTTAGCTGTCTTGCTAGTTGACTTAACTACCTAGCTGGATAGCTGACTGACGAGTAGCTGATTAGCAAGTTGCTGGATAGCTGGCTACACAACTGACTTTATTAGATAACCAAAGGTTTGGCTGCACTGCTAGCCACCTAGCTAGGCAGCTGGCTAGCCAGCTGATGTAACTAGCAGACTTAACCAGCTAGCCAGCTGGCTGGCCTGCTGATTTAATTAGCTAGCCAGCTGGATGGCCAGCTGACTTAACTAGCTGTCTTTACCTGCTAGACTGCTGGTTAGCCAGCTGACTTAGCTAGCTACCTAGCTAGCCAGCTGTGAATCCAACTGAATTAACTAGCTGAATTAACTAGCTATCCCACTTGCTAGCCAGCTGACTTAACTAGCTAGCTACCTAGCTAGCCAGCTGTGAACCCAACTGAATGAACTAGCTGAATTAACTAGCTATCCCACTTGCTAGCCAGCTGACTTAACTACCTTGATACCTAGCTAGCCAGCTGACTCAACTAGATGACTTAACTAGTGAGACAGCTGGCTAACCAGCTTACTTAACTAGTTCTCTACCTAGCTAGCTAGCTGGCTAGCCAGTTGAGTTAACTAGCTGAATTATTTAGCTAACCAGCTGTCTAGCTAACTGAGTTAACTATCTCGCTGCCCACCTAGTCATCTGGCTAGCCACCTAACTTAACTAGCTGACTTATGTAGCTGGAATGATTGCTAGTCAGCTGAATTAAATAGCTTGATAAATAGCTAACCAGCTGGCTAACAAGTTGACTTAACTAGGTGACTTAACTATCTAGCCAGAGAGCTAGCCAGCTGACCGAATTATCAAGTTACTAGCTAACCAACTGTCAAGTCAGCTGACTTAACTAGGTGCCATAACTAGCTAGCAAGCTGGCTAGCAGGCTGACATAATTACTTAGCTACCTAGATGGCCAACTGGATAGCCAGCTGACTTACCTAGCTAACTACCTATGTAGCACGATCGTTTGCCAGCTGACTTAGCTACCTAGCTAACCAACTGGGTAGTGAGCTGACTTAACAAGGTTGTTTAACTAGCTAGCTAACTGGCTAGTCTGTTGACTTATCTAGCTAGCTACCCAGCTAGGCACCTGGCTAGCCAGCTGACTTAACTAGCTTATTTAACAAGCTAGGAACCTGACTTAACTAACTGACAACCAGCTAGCTACCTAGCTAGCAAGCTGGCATAGCTAGCTGGCTTAATTAGCTAGCTACCTAGCTAGCTCTCTAGCTAGACAGCTGACTTAATTAGTAGACTTTACTAGCTAACTAGCTGACATGACTAGCTGACTTATATACCTAGCTTCCTAACTAGCCAGCTGACTTAAATAGCTAAAATAACTAGTTAGCTTGATGACTAGCCATCTGACTTAACTAACTTTTTGCCTAACTAACCAACTGGATAGCCAACTGACTTAGCAAGTTGACTTAACTAGCTAGCCAGCTGGTTGCCAGGTGACTTAACTAGCTGACTTAACCATCAAGTCAGTTTGCTAGACAGTTGCCTTAAATAGCTGGCTACATATCTAGCCACCTGGCTAGCCAGCTGTATTTCCTAACTGATTTAAGTCAGCAAACTGACTAACCAGCTCACTTAACTAGCTAGCTACCCACATAGCCAGCAGCAATCTTGCTAACTTAACTAGCTGAATTGAACAGTTAGCCTGCTGGCTTGCAAGCTGACTTATCTAGCTAGCTACCTAGCCAGTTGGCTAGACAGCTGACTAAACTAGCTGACTTAACGAGCTACCCACTTGGCTAGCCAGCTGACTTAACTCACTGATGTGACTAGCTAGCCAGGTAGCTATCTAGTTGACTTAACTAGCTAGCTACATATGATGCCAGTTGGCTTGCCAGCTCTCTTAGCTAAGTGAATTAGCCAGCTGGCCAGCTGGCTAGCCAACTGACTTAAGTAGCTGAAAACTAGCTGTCTTAACTAGCAAATTACATAGCTAGTCAGCTGACTTAGTTAGCTAGCTAGCTAGCTACCTTGCTAGCCAGCTGACTTAAGTAGTTAGCTAACTACCTAGCTACCTTGCTAGCCAGCTGACTTAAGTAGTTAGTTAACTACCTAGCTAACAAGCTGACTTAAATAGTTTGCTGCCTAGCTAGCTGACGGACTTAACCAGATGGCTATGTAGTTAGCTTACTCATTATCTAACATGCTAGCTAGCTGACTTAATCCTCTGACATATATCATTAGCTAATGAGCTAGCTAGCTGACTCAACCAGCTGACTTAACTCGTTAGCTAACAAGCTAGCTAGCTGACTAATCCAGATGGCTTAACTGGTTAGCTAACTAGCAAGCTAGCATACTCAAATAGCTGACTCAAGCCGTTTGCTAACTAGCTAGCCTGATGACTCAACGAACTGACTTAACACCTTAGTTAACTAGCTAATTACCTGACTCAACCTGCTGACTTAACCCATTAGCTAATTACCTAGCAATCTGGTTGAACAGCTGACTTAACTAGTTGATTAACGAGATAGGCAGCTGGTCAGCCAGGAGAATAAACTAGCTGACTTAACTAGATATACAGACGGCTATGCATCCGACTTACCTAGCTCTTTACCTCTATAGCCACCTGGATAGTGAGCTAACTTATCTAGGTGGCATAATTTGCTAGCCAACTGTCTAGCCAACAGAATTAAATAGGTCACAACCTAGCTAGCAAGCTTGCTATCCAGCTGATTTAACTTGCTGTCTTAACTAGCTGGCCTGCTTTCTAGCCAGTTGAATTCACTAGCATGCTACATAGCTAACCAGCTGGCTATCCAGCTGAATTAACTAGATGACATATCTAGTTAGCCAGATGTCTACCTGCTGACTTAACTAGCAAACTACCTAGCTAGCCAGCTGCTTTCTAAGCTGACTTAATTAGGTGAATTAACTATATAGCCAGCTGGCATAGACAGCAGACATACCTAGCTAGCTACCTAGCTAGCAAACTGGTTAGCCAGTTGTCTTAACTTTCTGACTTAACTAGCTAGCCAGCTGGCTTGTCAACTGACTTAATTGCCTAGCTACCTAGCTAGCCAACTGACTTAATTAGCTGAAATATCTAGTGAGCCAGCTGGCTACCCATCTGACGTAAACAGCTTTTTAACTAGCTAGCCAACTGGCTAGACAACTGACTTCATCAGCTGACTTAACTAGCTTAACTAGCTAGCCAGCTGGTTAGACAGCTAACTAAACTAGCTGACTTTACTAGCTGGCCAGCTGGGTAGCCAGCTGACTTAACTGCCTAGATAGCCAGTAGCTGATTTAATTAGCTGACATAACTAAATAGACAGCTGGGTATGTAGCAGACTGAACTAGCTACCTACCTAGCTAGACAGCTTGATAGCCAGCTGACTTAACTAGCTGACATGACTAGATAGCCTGATGGCTTGCCAGCACACTTAAATAGCTACATACCTCCATAGCCCTCTGGCTTGACAACAGATTTAACTACCTAATTGCCTAACTAAACCACTGGCCAGTGGGCTGACTTAACTATGGACTTAACTAGCTAGCCAGCTTGCTAGTCCGCTGAATTAACTAGCTAGGTACCCTGATAGGGTGCTGGCTAGACAGCTGACTAAACAAACTGACGTAACTAGATAGAAACCAAGCTAACCAGCTGACATAACTAGCTGACTTAACTAGCTAGCTACCTAGCTAGACAGCTGGCTGGCCAGCTGACTTAAAAAGCTGACTTTAGCTAACCAGCTGGCAGGCCCGCTGACTTAACTTTCTGACTTATCTAGCAAGCCAGTTGCCTTGCCAGCTGAATTAGCTAGCTGAATTAACCAGCTAACCAGTTAGCTAGCCAACTGACTTAACTCGCTGACATCACTAGCTAGCCAGGGAGCTATCTCACTGACTTAACTAGCTAGCTAGCTACCTAGCCAGTTGGCTAGCCAGCTATCTTAACTAGCTGAATTAACCAGCTAGCCAGCTGGCTAGCAAACAGACTTAACTAGCTCGCTACCTAGCTAGCCAGCTGGCTAGCCAGCTGACTTAAGTAGCTGAATTAACTAGCAGCTACCTAGCTAGCCAGCTAATTGAAATTGTTAGCTAACTAGCTAGCTATATAGTTAGCCAGCTGACTTAAATTTAGCTAACCAGCTAGAGACCTAGCTAACAAGCTGACTTAAATAGTAAGCTTTCTTGCTAGCTAGCTGACTTAACCCGCTAGAAAACTGTTAGCTAAATCGTTATCTAATGTGCTAACTACGTTACTTAATCATCTGACTTATCTCGTTAGCTAATGAGCTGGCTAGCTGACTCATCCAGATGAGTTATCTCGTTAGCTATCGAGCTATCTAGCTGACCATCGAGCTGACTTAACTCGTTCGCTAAGTAGCCAGCTAGCCTACTCAACCAACTGACTCAACCCGTTTGCTAACTAGCTTGCTAGCTTACTCAACCAGCTGACTTAACCCGTTAGTTAACTAGCTAACAACCTGACTGAACCTGCTGACTTAAACCTTTAGCTAACTAGGAAGCTAGATGTCTTAACCAGGTGATTAAATTAGAAAGCTGACTTAATTAGTTTACTTAGAAAACTGACTTAACTATTTGACTAACTGACTTAACTGTGTGACTTAACTAGTTAGCTGGCTGACTTTACCTGAATTAAATAGTTAGTTAACTATTTAACTAGCTGAATAACGAGCTGATTTATCTAATTAGCAAACTAGTTAAGTAGCAGGCTTAAGTATCTGACTTGAGTAATTAGCTAACTAGTGAGCAAGATGACTTAGCTAGCTGAATTACCAGCTAGCTAGTTGGCTACCTCACTTAGCTAGCTGACATTACTAATTAGCTTACGAGATAGCTAGCTGATTTAATGAGTTGGTTAATGAGTTAGATAACTGTTTTAATTAGTTGGTAAATGAGTTAGATAGCTGACTTAACTAGTTGGTTAACGAGTTAGCTAGGTGACTTCACTTGTTGTCTGACAAGTCTGCCCTCTAGTTAGCTGGGTTAACACATTGGCTGCCTTCTCAGCCGACCTTTTTGCTGACTTAACAAGTTGGCCAATTAATCGGTAGACTATTTAGCTTGGATAACGAGTTGGCTGAAGAATTTACCCCATAGTTATCTTGGTTAAGTAGTTGGCTGTCTAGTTTGCTGACCTAATTATTCGGCCGACTAGTTGGCCAAATAGTTAGCTGACATAATGAGTCAGCCAAATGTTTAACTTACCTAAATTATCAGCAGTCAAGTTGGTCCACTAGCTGGCCAATTGGTTGGCTGACTTAACTAGTTGGCCAGCTAGTAGGCCGACCGGTTAGCTGACTTAACCAGTTGGTGGGCTTGGGATCCGACAAGTGAGCTGACTTAACTAGTCAGGCAGTGAGTGAGCCGACTGGTCAGCTGAATTAACTATTCGGCAGTCAAATAAGAGAGCGCATGTGCTGCAATAACCAGTCTGCTGGCGAGTGAGCTGACTGTTGAGCTGACTTAACTAGTCTCCTGGCGAGCATGCTGACTACTTAGCTGACCTGTTGGCCTGCAAGCGAGCTGACAAGTTAGTTGACCTGTACTGGCGAGTGCACTGACTAGTTTGCTTACCTCTTAGCAGGCAAGCGAACCACTATTTAGCTTACCTGATGGAAAGCGATGGAAGACCACTAGTTAGCTCACCAGCTAGCTGAATTGCTAGCCGACTAGTTAGCTAAGTACTAGCTGATGTGCTAGTTGCCTTAACTTGCTAGCTGACTAACTAGCTGGCTATCTACCTGACATTACTATCTAGCAA
>NW_007244595.1:0-399 GCF_000164805.1 Carlito syrichta
GCTAGCTAGTCGACTTGCTCTCCGTCCAACTAGTTAACTCAGCTCACCAGTCAGATCGCTAGCCAGCTGACTAGTTAAGGCACCTATCCTGTCGCCTCACTCGCTGGTTGACTAGTTAAGTTGGATCACCAGTCAGCTCACTAACCGGCTGACTAGTTAAGTCCTCTGACCAGTCGGCTCACTCGCCAGTCGGCTAAAGTCAGCTGACCAGTCAGTTCATGATTTGTCAACCATGTTAAGTCACCTAGCTAAATTGTTAAACAACTAGTTAAGTCAGCTAGTTAACTCGTTTCTCAACTAGTTATAACAGGTAGCTAGCTTACTAACCAACTCATTAAGTCAGCTACTATCTCATAAGCCAACTAGTTAAGTTAGCTAACTAAGTCAGCTAGCTAACCA
>NW_007244596.1:0-964 GCF_000164805.1 Carlito syrichta
ACCTGGAAACAAATGAAAATGAAGAAACATCTTACCAAAATCTCTGGGACACCATGAAAGCTGTAGTAAGAGGGGAATTTATATCCCTACAGACGCACATGATAAAAATAGAAGGATCACAAGCCACCTAAGGAAGCTGGAAAAGTAAGACTACAAAAACCCTAATTTCAGCATAAGAATCCAGATCACCAAAATAAAAGCTCAAATCCAGGATGTAGAAGACAAAAAGATAATACAAAAAATCAATGAAACAAAAGCTGGTTCTTTGAAAGGATAAACAAGATCGATGGTCCCCTAGCTAGACTGACCAAGAAACAGACAGAAAAAAACCAAATAAGCACAATCAGAAACACAAAAAAATGAAGTCACATCTGATCCTGAAGAAATACGAAAGATCATTAGAGACTACTATGTATAGAAACGAACTTGAAAACCTTAAGGAAATGGAGGACTTTCTGTCATCACACAACCTGCCTAGGTTGAAACAAGAAGAAATTGAGACCCTAAATAGACAAATAACAATTAAGGAAATTTACTATGTAATAAGAAAACTACCTACAAAAAAAAGCCTTGGACCAGATGGCTTTCCAGCAGAATTCCACAAGACATTTAAGGAGGAGCTGATTTCAATCTTACTGAAGGTATTCCAGGCGATTGAGAAATGTGGAACTCTCCCCAAATCATTTTACGAAGCTAGCATCACATTGATACCCAAGCCAGGTAAAGACCCAACAAAGAAAGAGAACTACAGGCCAATATCTTTGATGAACATAGATGCGAAAATTCTCAACAAGATCCTAGCAAACCAGATTCAACAACACATCTCAAAATCATCCATAATGACCAAATAGGCTTCATCCCTGGGATGCAATCCTGGCTCAACATTCGTAAAACCATAAATGTAATGAAATACATCAACAGTTATCAAACAAAACTACATGATTATATCATTAGATGCAGAAAA
>NW_007244597.1:0-773 GCF_000164805.1 Carlito syrichta
AAAACTTCCTTCAAAAAAAAAGCCCTGGTCCAGATGGCTTTCCAGCAGAATTCTACAAGACATTTAAGGAGGAGTGATACCAATCCTACTGAAGGTATTCCAGGCGATTGAAAAAGATGGAACTCTCCCCAAATCATTTTACGAAGCCAACATCACATTGATACCCAAGCCAGGTAAAGATCCAACAAAGAAAGAGAACTACAGGCCAATATCTTTGATGAACATAGATGCTAAAATTCTCAACAAAATCCTAGCAAACCGGATTCAGCAATACATCTCAAAAATCATCCACCATGACCAAGTAGGCTTCATTCCTGGCATGCAAGGCTGGTTTAACATTCGTAAAACCATAAATGTAATTAAATACATCAACAGATGTCAAAACAAAAACCACATGATCATATCATTAGATGCAGAAAAAGCTTTTGATAAAATCCAGCACCCCTTCTTGATAAAAACCCTTGAACATCTAGGCATACGGGGAACATACCTCAAAATAATAAAAGCCATCTATGAGAAACCCACAGCCAGCATACTCCTAAATGGACAAAAATTGGAACCAATTCCCCTGAAAACTGGAACTAGACAAGGATGCCCACTCTCTCCCCTCCTGTTCAACATAGTATTGGAAGTCCTGGCTAGAGCAATCAGAGAAGAGGAGGCAATCAGAGGTATTCAAATAGGAAAAGAGGCAGTCAAGTTATCTCTCTATGCAGATGATATGATGGTGTACCTCGAAAACCCAAGAGAATCTGTCAAAGGCCTCCTTACAG
>NW_007244598.1:0-4360 GCF_000164805.1 Carlito syrichta
GACCAGCCTGAGCAATGGAGTGGTCAGACCTCAGTTCTACAATAAATTTAAAAAATAACCGGTCATGGCTGTGCATGCCTATCATTCCAACTACTTGGAAAACTGAGGCAGAAGGATTCTTGAGCCCAGAAGAAGACCGAGGCTGCAGTGGCCATGAGCATGACACCGCACTCCAACCTGGGATATAGAGTGAGACTGTGACCAAAAAAAAAATAATAAATTAAATTACAGTATTAGGATTTAATATTTTGATATTATAATTTCCAGTCAATTTTTTGTTTTTTCTCTAAATTTTTTTTCTGAGTTGTGGTTTCACTGTGTCACCCAGGGTTGAGTGCAGTGGCTTGCTCAAGGCCTCCACAACCTTGACCTTCTGGGTTTAGGTTATCCTTCCTCCTCTGCCTCCTGAGTAGCCAGTATCACCATAACTGGATAATTTGGTTTATTGCACAGACCAGGCCTTGCCAAGTTGCCCAGGCTGGTTTTGAATCCCTGGGCTCTGGCAATTCTCTCACTTCTGCCCCCCAAAGTGCTGGGATTACAGGCATGAGCCACTGTGCCTGGCTCCAACCCAATTTTGTAACCTGCTAAATTTAATTTTGCAAACCTCATTCTTCCCTTTTTCCATTTTTAACCTAGAACACTTGACAATTAATTTTTGTTGTTGTTGTTGTTGTTGTTTGGAGTTGAAGTTTCACTCTGTCACTCAGGCCGGGGTGGAGTTGCACACTCACAGCCACACCATCGTCAACCTGCTGGATTCCAGCAATCCTTCCACTTCAGCCTTCCATGTAGCTGGAAGTACCTTCATGTGCTACTACACCCAAGTAATTATTTATCTATTTATTGTATAGATGAGGTTTGGTCAAGGTGCCCGAGTAGGTCTCAAACCCATGGGCTCAGGTGATCCACTCACATCAACCTCCCAAAGTGCTAGGATTACAGGCTGAGCCACCAAGCCTGGGCAAAAATCACTCTTAAGAACCTCTGCATAATATCTGGTCCCATCTACAAATGCAGTTTATTAAGCCTTTTCATCAATTCTAACTGAATTAGTAGGTTAAATATATTTTTCTGGCCAGGCTCAATGGCTTACACCTGTAATCCCAGCATTTTGGAGACTGAGTCAGGAAGATCACTTGAGCCCATGAGTTTGAGACCAACCTAGGAAACAGGGCGAGACTTTGCCTCTGCTAAAAAAAAAAAATTAGCTGAGCATAGTGGTATGTGCATGTAGCCCCAGCTACTCAGGAGGTTGAGGTGGGAGGATCACCTGTGCCCAAGAGTTTGAGGTTGCAAGGAGCCATGATCCTGCCACTGCACTCCAGCCTGGTTAATAGATTTAGACTCCATTTCACAGCAAATGAAAGGGTAAACTGAGGCAAAGTAGGCCGGTGCTATGGAATAATGCAGAGATTTGGGACAGAAAAGCAAAAGAATTTATTATCCATGTTGGACAGATAGAAAGGGGCCTGTGCCCAGGGTTTTGGATGCAGGAGTTTTTAAGGTCAGAGCTTTATTGGGACATAGGGAATAGATAAAAAGCTTTCCCATCAGCTGTGTTCTAAGTGCTGACAAGATTAATAAGGTACCTTGAGGTTGTTAGGGCAACCTATATCTTGTGACTTCAGGCAGGATACTAGTGGACAGTCATGGAAAGTTTATCACTATAGATCATCAAGGTCAGCCTGACTTCATATACCTGGAAAACAAATCCTGGGAAAGCATTAGCCAAGAGGTTACAAGCAGCTGTCATCTTATTCAAACAACTAGTTCTGTGAGCTAATGATCAAAGAAGGGCTGAAACAAGCTGCTGCTTTAAGCATGACTAAGCTGTACAGACAACTTTAGTGTTCTCCAGTCATTTTTTTTTAATTGAGTTGGAGTCTCACTATTGCCCAGACTGGAGTGCAGTGGCCGTTTCTGGTCACCACAGCCTCGACCTGCTGAGCTCTGGCAATCCCTCCCCCTCAGCCTTCCAAGTAGCTGGAACTACAGGCGTACGCTACCACGCCCGGCTAATTTTTTTTTTAATTCATTGTAGAGATGAGGTCTTCCTGCCCAGGTGGGCCTCGAACCCGCGGGCTCAGGAAATCCACTCACTTCAGCCTCCCATAGGCATGGGATTACAGGCTGAGCCCCCGAGTCCGGCTTATTTTTGTTTTTTTAGTTTTTATTTTTTTAGTTGGAGTCTCACTCTGTTGCCCAGGTTGGAGCGTAGTGGCATGCTCACAGCCACCGCAGCCTCAACCTACCAGGCTCAAGTGATCCATCCACCTCATCCCCCACGTAGCTGGAACCAAAGGCATGTGCCACCATGGCTGGCTATTATTTTGATTTTTATTGTAGAGATGACGTCTCACCAAATTGCCCAAACTGTTCTCAAACACCTGGACTCAAGCAATCCTCTCACCTTGGTCTCCAAAGTTCTGGAATGACAGGCATAAGCCACCAAGCCCAGCCCCTTTTTTATTTTTAAAATATCCCTTTTAGCTGGGTGAGGTGCTTCACTCCTGTCACCCCAGCACTTTGGTAGGCAGAGGCAAGAGGATTGCATGAGTCTAGGGCTTCAAGACCAGCCTGGGCAGCTTGGCAAGACCTCTGCTCTACAATAAATAAAACAGCTAGCTGGGCATGGTGTGAATGACTGTATTTCCAGCTCCATCCTCATGGCCTAATCACCACCCCAAAGTCCCCATATCCTAATACCCTCATCTTGGAGGTTGGATTTCAATAAGTGAACACTGAGGGGACAAAGACGTTCAGACCAAGAACCTATGGTGTCCCTTCCTGTAACCTCTGCCCTAATTTCCCATCAACCTTGTGTCCCGCTTGAAAGCCAACTCCCAAACAAAGTGAAGCCATTGTCCACCAGAGCAAGCCTGAATTCTAGACAGTACTCAAGAGGCTCTGTGTCGGTTTTCTGCACCTGCCTCATTCCAGATGTTTTCTTGGTGACACGGGTGTCTCAGTGCAACTGAAACATGTTCTTTCACAGTTCTGGAAGATAGAAGTCCTAAAGCAAGTTGTCAGTCACACCATGCTCCCTCTGTGGGCTCCAAGAGAGCATCCTTATTTTGTTTCCTCTTCAGAATCTGGAAGCGGTTGTTGTTACTTGACTTGTTTCTGTGGCCCTCTTCAATAGTGCTGTCTCCTCTCCTCTGTTTTCTCCTCTCTTTCATGTCAGATGTTCTTCAGCTCTACTCTAATTGGGATGTTTGTTGCATGTAGGGCTTACCCCAACATTCCAAGACATCTTCACATCTCAAGATTCTTAACCCATTTGGACTGCAAGACCCTTTGTCTGAGCAGCTAACATTCACAGGTTCTGGAGATTAGAGGATATTTTGTCTTTTGGGGGACTAACATTTACCCAGAGCCCAGGTCAGCTCTCCACCCTTGCCTCCCAGCATCCCCCAACAGTATTTATGTTTATCTCTTGATCCCTCCTCTATCCTTAGCCCTCAAACTTTACTTGTGACAGCATTCTGTTCTTGTTATCACATGGTTGATCTCTCAGACAGCTTCCCTCTCCTTTCTACATGTCTGGTGTCCAAGCACCCTTTATGTGGGCTTCCCCGACTCTGCTCCCATGGGCCCCCAGACCAGGCTGGGCCTGGCACTCTCCATGCTCTCACTGCACCCTGGACACACATCTGTTCTGTTACTTACTGATTTTATTTCCTGTTCCCTTTTGGATGTGTCTGTATCTCCCATAGATCATTTCTCCAGGAGCACAAACTGTGTCATCTTTGACTTTCCACAACCTCACACAGGACCTGTAAATAGTAGTCATTCACTAAGGGTTCTTGAGTGAGACTCTAACATAAAACTCACTAGTTCTTAAAATGGGGCTCATACCTTTCCTTAACAGTTTGGAACATGTAGCATTTGGAACCTAACTTACTTTGTGTCCTGGGAGTTCCTCCTCTATCTTGCCTGCACTGGCCTAGCTCATCTAAGTCAACAATCTTGGAAGACAAAACCCATGTTTTCTGAGATGTATCCAAAGGAGACATAGAACTAGCTTGCTGACTATTTTTTAACTTAATCCCCAGTGGAAACATCAAGAATGTAAATGTATCTTGGAAGGAAGATAATGTGGCTTAAGCTTATCTTCTACTTTTCTCCCTCTTATAGGAAATCAGACTTCACATCTTAGCAGTTTACTCATGCTTTAGGATGAAGAGAAGTTGTGTTCCTATTGGAATTTCCAGCTTCTGGGTTTTAAGAAACACTTATCTTCAATGAAGTCAGTTTATAGAATTTCATTTGTTTCCCCCATTTTATATCTTAATCATAACCACAGTACAATAATTTGTTGTTTCAAAATCATACATTTTATTCTTATTGACCTTGG
>NW_007244599.1:0-955 GCF_000164805.1 Carlito syrichta
CCTACATGGTTTTTGTTTTGTTTTGTTTGTTTGATTTTTAGTATTTTTGTTTTTTATGTTGTGTCAGTAGAGATGAGGTCTCATTTTGCCTAGGCTGGTCTCGAACTCCTGGGCTCAAATGAACCTCCCACTTTGACCTCCCAAAGTGCTTGGATTACAGGCATGAGACACTGCATCCAGCCGGCCACATACACTTATGCAATTAATTCCACTGATGGGCAGTTGTGAATATTTAGAAGTTCTTTATTATATTGAGCTGAACTTCTATTGTTTAGAAAAGTGAGGGGAAGAAGATGTCCTATGCCTTGTAGAAATATTCTCTACCTCCCCCCCTCACATTTTCCCCATTACAGATGAATACTTGGATCAGTGTACTGAACCTAGTTAAAACCTGGGATTAGTGAAGAGATGATGCTTGTAGTTTTGTTAACTGGAAGAAGTTTGGTCACCAATTGTCTCACCTTGAGGTCAAGGAGGTTGAGACTTAAATGGGTATAAAAATGACCCAAAGTAGTAACACCAACAAATGCAAAGTTTTTAAATCAATATTTCAGAACACTCTTCACAAATCACTTACCATGATTACACTCTTGATGGTCACAGAGCAACATGATGAACTTTTCTTAATGAAGTATTTCTTATACACATCTTTCTATTTATCTTGATACTGAATACTATGTGAACTGAATGGCAACTGAAGCAAAAGATGTGCATATCTTGGAATGTACACATTTCCCCAGGGAAGAGTGTGAGAGCAGACAGGGCTTGCCACGTCAGCTTCAGAAGACTCAGTCCTGAGCGGAGATTCCCACTCTGACTCTTTTCCTTTGGAACTTTGTCAGGGCCATGTTCCCAGATCCCTTTATTCATGAAATTCTATGGGAGGTGGAGGAAGCATATGTATCTCTGGAAACTGACTTTAACTGGTGAAAAGAAAAGTGAGGAGCATTCAAAC
>NW_007244600.1:0-775 GCF_000164805.1 Carlito syrichta
TGATGATCAAAGAAAGGCAACTGCAAATAATTATGACTTATATTGTACCCAGAAACCTCATTTCATAATCATTGGATCACTAATTTGCCTATTATCATAAAAGATAAGTTAATGTAGTCAGTGCTTTATATCAGGTCCCATGGCTTATTAAGGGTGAATAATAAAACTAGTAATTAGTTAACTTTTATTGAATGTTTACTATATGCCAAGCACTTCTTATGTATTGAAAATCATTATTTCATGTAATCTTCACATTACTTGTATGAGGAAACTATTCCTGTCATCTCATTTAACAGATAAAAGAGATCAAAACAAGGAGATATTCCACAACTCACTTCGAGTAAGAGAGCTAGTGCATGAGGGAGTGAAATTTAGCACAAGCAGTGTGCCTCCTTTCTCATAAATATAAACTTGTGTGTGTGTGTGTGTGTGTGTGTGTGTGTGTGTGTGTGTGAAGAAGCAAGTGTTGATTCTGTTTTTCCCAATTCTAAATGACTTGGTTATTATAGAAAGTGATCGAGGGGAGACGGGGCAAGATGGCGATGGCATAGGTGAACTGGTGAGATTCTCTGAACGTGAGTTCCCAAAAAGGCTATTACTTCGCTACCCCCATCCCCCAGCCCACCACCAACCACGCTGGGGTCAGGCCCGGAAACTTCAGTCACACGCAAGGTCAGATATTGTGCCCCTCCCCCCACTGCTGCCATTCTACTCATGTGTGGAAGTCTCCGGTCCCAGCCCCCTACAGATCCCTCCCCGGCTGCATTGTCTCCAG
>NW_007244601.1:0-773 GCF_000164805.1 Carlito syrichta
CAGTTATCCAGCTAGCCAGCTTGCTAGCCAGCCAACTCAATTAGTTGACCTAACTAATTAGTCAGCTGGCTAGTCAGCTGACTTAACTAGCTGACATCTCTAGATAGCCAGGTGAACAGCCAGCTAACTTAACTAGCTAGCTATTGACATATACTGTTGGCTTGCCTGCTGAATTAATTACCTAGCTACCTAGTTAACAAGCTGGCTAGCGAGCTGACTTAACTAGGTGTCTTAATTAGCTAGCCAGTTGGCTAAGCAGGTGACTTAAGTAGTTAGATACCCAGATAGAAAGTTGGCTAGCCAGCTGACTTAACTAGGTGACTTAAGTAGCTGGTCAGCTGGCTAGTAGGTTGACTTAACTGCCTAGCTACCTAGCCAGCCAGCTGCATAGACAGCTGAGTGAAATAGCTAACTACCTATGTAGTCCACTGACTTGACAGCTGACTTAACTACCTAGCTACCAACCTAACCAGCTGGCTACTGACCTAACTTAACTAGGTTACTTAACTAGCTAGGTAACTGGCTAGCCAGCAGACTTAACTAGCTAGCTACCCAGAGAGCAACTGACTAGCCAGCTGCCTTAGCTCGCTTAATTAACTAGCTAGCAAGCTGACTTCTCTAGCTGACTTAACAGCTAGCTACCAAGCTAGCCAGCTGGCTTAAGAACCTGGCTTAAATAGATAGCTATGTAGCTAGCTATCTAACTAGCCAGTTGACTTAACTACCTGACTTAACTAGCTAGCTAGGTGACATAACTAGCTGACTTATATAGC
>NW_007244602.1:0-599 GCF_000164805.1 Carlito syrichta
TAACTAGCTAGGTAACTGGCTAGCCAGCAGACTTAACTAGCTAGCTACCCAGAGAGCAACTGACTAGCCAGCTGCCTTAGCTCGCTTAATTAACTAGCTAGCAAGCTGACTTCTCTAGCTGACTTAACAGCTAGCTACCAAGCTAGCCAGCTGGCTTAAGAACCTGGCTTAAATAGATAGCTACGTAGCTAGCTATCTAACTAGCCAGCTGACTTAACTACCTGACTTAACTAGCTAGCTAGGTGACATAACTAGCTGACTTATATAGCTAGCTTCCTAGCTAACCAACTGACTTAACTAGCAGAAATAACAAGTTAGCCTGATGGATAGCCATCTGTCTTAAGTAGTTTTTAACTAACTAACCAGTTGCAGAGCCAACTGACTTAACGACCTGACTTAACTAGCTAGCCAGCTGGTATTCACCTGACTTAACTAACTGACTTAAACAGCTAGTAAGCTGGCTAGCCCGCTGATATAACAAGGTGGCTGCCTATCTAGCAAGTTGGCTAGTCAATTGACTTACCTAGCTGACTTAAGCAAGCAAGCTGGCTTGCCAGCTGACTTAACTAGCTACCTACCTACCTATCCAGCAGGCTAGC
>NW_007244603.1:0-1281 GCF_000164805.1 Carlito syrichta
AGGTTGCTTGTCAAATAGCTAAATAAGTCAGCTAGCTAGTCAGCTAGCTAATTAAATCAGTTTGACAGCTAACTAGCCAGTTAGCTAGCTAGTTAAGTCAGCTTGCTAGACAACTACTAGGCTTGTTTGCTAGCTTGTTATGTCAGCTAGATAGCCAGCTAGCTAGTAAGCTAGCTAGTTAAGTCAGGTAGCAAACCAGGTAGTTGCTTGGCTAACTAATCAGCTAGCAATTCAGCTAGATGATCAGCTAACTAGTGGGCTCGCTTGCTTTCCATCCGGTCAGCTAAATATTCAGCTCGCTCGCCTGCCAACACATCAGCAAACTAGTCGGCTTACTCACCAGCAAACAGGTCAAGTAGCTTTTCAACTCACTCACAGGCCACCAAGTCAGTGAACTATTCGGCTTGCTTTCCAGTCGACTAGTTAAGTCAGCTGACAGGTTGGCTCACTCACTGGCCATATAGTTACAGCAGCTCACATGTCGCCTCACTCGCAAGCTGACTAGTTAAGTTGGCTCATTCGTCGGAACACTAGCCGGCAGACTAGTTAAGTCTGACCAGTCGGCTCACTCGCCAGCCGACTAAATACAACTGATCAGTCATCTCACACTCCAGTCAACTAGTTAAGTCAGCTGACCATTTGACTCACCTACCGCCCGACTAGTTAAGTCAGCTGAACAATCGGCACACTTGCCAGTGAACTAGTAAATTCAGCTGCTCAGTCGGCTCATTCGCCAGTAGACTAGCTAAGTCAGCTAACCTGATGGCTAACTCAGCTGATGGCTAGTTTAGTCAGCTTACTATTCACCCTACTAGCCATCCAACTAGTTAAGTTAGCTAACAAATCGGCGGACTAGTTGTCGAAATTGTCAGTCAATAATTTAGGCCAGCTAACTAGTAGGCCAACAAGTTAGGTCAGCCAACTAGTCGTCCAACTAATCAAAGGACTAGTTAAGCCAGCAAATTAATCAGGCAACTAGTTAACCGAGCTAACTAGTGGACAACTCGTCAGCCAACTAGTTAGCACAGTTAAATAGTCACTCGACTATCCGGTCAACATTTTATGCCAGCAAAAAGTCGGCTGAGTCGTCAGTCAATGTATAAAACCAGCTATCTAGTCGGCCAACTTGTCAGCCAACAAGTTAAGTCACCTAGGTAACTCATTAACCAACTAGTTAATTCAGCTATTTATCTCGTTTACCAACTAGTTAAAACAGTTAGGTAACTCAATCAACTTGTTAAGTCAGCTAGCTATCTCGTTAGCAAACTAGCTATGTCAGTT
>NW_007244603.1:2746-3066 GCF_000164805.1 Carlito syrichta
AGCAGGGTAGCTAGCTAGTTAAATCTGCTGGCTAGCCAACTGGCTAGCTAGTTAAGTCTCACAGTTCAGTCAGCTCACTGGCCAGCATGTTAGCTAGGTAGTTAGGTGTTAACTCAGCTGACAAGACAGCAGTTTAGGTAGGTAGGTAGCTAGTTATGTGAGCTAGTTAGCCATGAGGCTACCTTGTTATGTCACCTAGTAAAGTCACCTGGCCTTCCAGCTGTCTGGCTAAGTAGCTAGCTAGTGAAGTCTGTTGGCTAGCCAGCTGGCTACTTCATTGAGTCAGCTAGTTAAGTCAGCTGTCTAGGCTGCTGGCTAGG
>NW_007244603.1:3328-6339 GCF_000164805.1 Carlito syrichta
GTTAATACAGCTAGATATGTCAGCTAGCTAGCTAGTTAAGTCAGCTAGTTAAGTCAGTAGTTATATGATAGTCAGCTGACTTGGTAGGTAGCTAGCTAGTTAAGTCAGGTATTAAGGTAAGCTTGTAGCTAGTTAAGTCACCTAGTAAAGTCAGCTCGCTGTCCAGCAGGTTAGCTAGGTAGGTAGTTGAGTCTGCGGGCAAGCCAGTGGGCTAGCTATGTAGGTAGCTAGTTAAGTCAACTGGAAAGTAATCAGGAGTCTAGTTTTGTCAGCTAGTTAAGTTAGCTGGCTATCCAGCTGTCTGTCTAGGTAGCTAGCTAGTTAAGTCTCCTGGCTAGCCAACTGGCTACTTTGTTAAGTCAGCTAGTTTAGTCAGTTTTCTAGCCAGTGGCTAGCTACATAGCTATAAAATTAAGTCAGTTGGCTAACCAGCTGGCTAGCTATTTAAGTCAGCTTGTTAATTCAGCCTGCTAAGTGGTTTGCCAGCTAGGTAGCTAGCTACTTATGTCAACTGTATAGCCATCTGACTAGAGGATTAAGTCACCTAGATAAGCCAGCTGACTAGCCCGCTGGCTAGCTATTTAACTTGCTATTTAAGTCAGCTGGCTAGACAGCTGGCTAGCTAGATAAGCCACCTAGTTAATTCAGTTAGATAGACAGCTGGATAGCTATGTAGGAAGCTACACAATTCAAGTGGTTTGGAAGCAGCTCAGCTAGTTTAAAAAGCTGGTTAAATCCGCTGGCTAGCCAGCTGGCTAGCTAGGTAGTGACCTAGTTACGTCAGTTGGCTGGCCAGGTGGCTAGCTAATTAAGCCAGCTAGTTAAGTCAGCTGGCTATCCAGGTGTCTAGAGATGTGGAGAGCTATGTTAGTCAGCTGGCTAGGCAGCTGGATAACTAGTTAAGTCAGCTACTTTAGTCACCTGGCTGGCCAATTGCCTAGCTCGTTTATCAAGTAGTTAATTCAGCCTGCTTTCCAGCTTCCTAGCTTGCTTGTCACATCCTTAAGTCAGTTGGCTACCTGCTCGCTTGCTAGTCAAAAAGTTAGTCATTGCAGATGACTAGACAGCTGACTCATTAGCTATTTTAGCTAGTTAAGTCTTTATGCTAGGTAGGTAGCTAGCTAGTTAAGTCAGCAATTTATGAGAGCTGGATAGCTTGTTAAGGCAGATAGTTAAGACACTAGCTAGCTAGATAGGTAGCTATCTAGCTATTTCAGATGGTTAAGTCATCTGGCTATTTAGGAAACTAGCTAGTTAAATCATCTAGTTGAGTGAGATGGTTAGCTAGCTATTCAGCTTGTTAAGGCAGCTGGCTAGCAAGCTGCCTAGCTGGGTAGCTAGCTAGTTAATCAGCTGGCTAGCCAGCTGGTTAGCTATAAGCTAGGTTCTTAAGTCAGCCGTCAAGCCAGCGGGATACATAGGTAGCTACCTATTTAAGTCAGCTGGCTAGCCACCTGGCTATCTAAGGATGTCAGCGAGTTAAGTAAGCTGACTAGCCAACTGGCTAACTATTTAAATCAGGTAGTTGAGTCAGCTGCCTATCCAGCTTTCTAGCGTGTTAAGTCAGGTAGTTAATTCAAGTGGCTATCCAACTGGCTAGCTAGGTAGCTACATAGTTAACTCAGCTGTCTAGACAGCTGGCTAGCTGTTAAAGTCAGCTAGTTAAGTCAGCTGGCTAACCACCTTGTGAGATAGGTAGCTAGCTAATTACGTCAGCTGGCTAGGTGGTTGGCTAGCTAGTTAAGTTAGTGTGTTAAGTGACCTGGCTAACTTCCTGGCTAGATAGGTGGCTAGCTAGTTAAGCCAGCTGTCTAGCAGGATGGCTATCAACTTAAGTCCGCTAGTTAAGTAAACTGGTAAGCAGGCTGTCTAGCTATGTCTCTGGCAAGTTAAGCCGGATGATTATCTGGCTGGTCAGGTAGGTGGACAGCAAGTTCAGCCAGCTGGCTAGTCAGCTGATGAGAAGGGTGGCTGGCTATTTCAGCCAGCTTGCTATTCGACTGTCCAGCCAGTCGCCTGACAATTTAAGCCAGCAGGCTAGCCTGCTGGTCCTCCCACTAGCTAGATAACTGGCTATCTAGCCAGCTACCAGCCAGTTGGCTAGCCGTCCAACCAAACCTGTAGCTAGCTAGTTATGTCAGCTGGCTATCCAGCTAGCCAGTCAACTAGTAAAGTCAACTAGCTAGCCAGTTAGCTAGTTAAGTCAGCTAGCATGTCAGCTAGCAATTCAGCTAGCTAGTTATGTCAGCTAGCTAGTCAGGTTGCTATTCAGCTAGCCAGTTCATTCAGCTAACTATTCAGCTAGATTGTCAGCTGGATAGTTAAGTCATCTACCCAGATAACTAGCCAGATAGCTAGCTAATCAAGTCAGCTAGCTAGACAGCTAGAGAACTTGCTTGCTGGCTAGTTATGTCAGCTAGATAGCCAGCTTGCTAGTCAGCTAGCTAGTTATGTCAGCTAGCAAATCAGCTAATTACTTAGCTAACTAAACCGCTAGACACTCAACCAACTGATCAGTTATCTAGTAACCTCGATGTCTTTCCATCAGGTCAGCTAACTAGTCAGCTCACTCGCCTGCCAACAAGTCAGCAAATTAGTCAGCTCACTCCCTGCCAACAGGTCAATTACTTGTCAGCTCACTCACAGGACAACACATCAGCTAACTAGTGGGCTTGCTTGCCATTCCACTTATTAAGTCAGCTCACTGGTCGGCTAGCTCATTGGCTGACTAGTTAAGGTATCTCTCCCACCGGCTCACTTCATGACTGACAGGTTAAGAGGGCTCACCTGTCGGCTCAATCACTGGATGACTAGTTATGTCTTCTGAATGGTCGACTCACTAACCAGCCGACTAAAGTCAGTTGACCAGTTAGCTCAATTGCAATATGAATAGTTAAGTCAGCTAAACAGTCAGCTCACTCGCCGGCCAACTAGTTAAGTCACTTGAACAGTTGACTCACTGGCCGTCTGGATAGTTGTCAGCTGGCCTGTCGGCTCACTCGCCAACCAAC
>NW_007244604.1:0-361 GCF_000164805.1 Carlito syrichta
TTAGCTGGTTGGCTAGCCAGATGGCCAGCCCGCAAGCTGGCTAGCTGGCTCACTAGCCAACTATCCAGTCATATAACTAGTTAGTTAAGCCAGATGGCTAGCAGTGTAGCCAAACATTTGTCTAGTTAGTTAAGTCAGCTGACAAGTCAACCATCCAGCCAACTTGCAAGTCAGGTACTTGTCAACTAGCTATCCTGCTAGCTAGTTAAGTCAGCTAGCAAGTCAGCTAACTATTCAGCAGCTAATTAAGTCAGCTAGCTATTTAGCTTGCTAGTCAGTTAGGTAGCTGTTCAACTAGATAGTTAAGTCAGCTATCCAGCTATCTAGCCAGTTAGCTAGCTATTTAAGTCAGGTAGCTAGA
>NW_007244605.1:0-3984 GCF_000164805.1 Carlito syrichta
CCATGTAATCAAACATCCTGTTACATGACACAGTACCAGTCTATGCACAAGCATTTGAAAGTGGTGACTGGTTTTGTGAATTCAGTGATGCTATTCTTAAGTAAAATAGGACTCCTTTTTTCACATGGTAAGGAACACAGCACCTTTGTTACAGATTGTTTTTTCAGTGTCTGCTTCATGTCATTTTGACATTTGTTTTTGTTGGGGGTGAGAGGGAGAGAGAGGTATAATTTGACCTGTGGCATTTGTTAATCCATGAAGTAATGCTTCTTTTATTTGTCATTCAGAAAACACTTCTTGGATACTTACAATTCATGTATATGCATGCATATGACTTGCAGTCATCTCCATGAGTTCTTAATAGCAAAATTGTTGTTCCAAAGATTCTTAGAAAGTTAAAACATTTCAAAAAGTAGAATAAGGAGTACTTTTTTTTTTTTTTAAGCAGGACACAGTGGCTTATGCCTGTAATACCAGCCCTTTGGAAGGCCAAGGTGAAAGGAACACTTGAGCCCAGGAATTCGAGACCATCCCGGGCAACATGCAAGATCCTGTCTCTACCAAAAAAAAAAAATTTCTGGCTGGACACGGTGACTCATACCTGTAATAATCCCAGCAATTTGGGAGGCCAAGGTGGGAGGACTGCTTGGAGCCCAGGAGTTTGAGACCAGCCTGGGTAACATAGCAACCTCATCTCTGCAAAAATAAAAATAAAAAATTAGCCAGACATGGTGGTGTGCACCTGTAGTCCCAGCTACTCAAGAGGCTGAGGCAGAAGGATCCTATACTTAGGAGGCTGAGACTACAGTGAGCCATGATTATGCCACTGCACTCCAGCCTGGGGAACAGAGTGAGACCCCGACTAAAAAAAATAATTGTTTTAATTTATTTTTGTTGTTTTGTTTTATAGAGACAGGATCTTATTATGGGGCCCAGGCTAGAGTGCAGTGGTCACTCACAGGCCCAATCATTGCACCCTATGTCCATGAACTAATGGTCTCAAATATTAATCCTGTTTCAGCCTTTCAAGTAGCTGGGACAACAGGTACCTGGCTCAGAGTATAACTTTCTGTGTCCCACAAAATATGAAGGACATATATAGGCAGTCGAGTACTGAGGAGGTCCATCTTTTTTGTGAAAAAGTCACAAGTGTAGTCTGGGTCATGGCTGAGAATAATCACACCCCAGGAGAAGATGCTGAGTCTGCAGTTTGACTGTCCACAGTCCTCAGACCCCCAGTTGAGTTTTCCCCTAGCCACAGTTTCTGGTCCTTCTTGTCTCTGCATTTTAACTGCCTGTGTCTGTTGGCAACTGCTGGACACTACAGAGGATATGAACAAAGAGTGAGCCCAAGAGATGGAGGGAATATTGGACCAAAGAGACTGACTGGGGCAGAGTAATTTTTAAGTGCAGAAGTAATTTCCTCGGTTGGAAATTAAAGAAGAGATGGGGCCATAACATGTCTGGATTTCTTATCTTGGAGAAGAATGTAAGCTGTGGATTAGCAACACTGTAGTAGCTTATGATAAATATTTTAGGTTGTGGACTTTGGGATGTCTGGGGGACAGTGTGTTTGGGGTTCTTGTTCATGCTCTGTTGAATCAGTCTTGGGCATTAGATGAAAGTCCCTTAAATTTTTCAGGCCTCATTTTTGTAATATATAAAACAGCAATAAGAGATGCTTGCCTGGCATCTCATCCAGTTGTTGTGAGGATTAAATGAGGTACTGTACCTGAGAGTTCTTTCTTTTTTTTAAGTCGGAGTCTCACTTTGTCACCCAGGCTGAAGTACAGTGACATGTTCACAGTCATCATAAACTCCACCTTCTCTACTCAGGTGATCCTTCCGCCTCAGCCTTCCAAGTAGCTGGAAACTATAGGCATACGCCATGACACCTGGCTAATTTTTTAGTTTATTGTAGAGACGAGGTTTCACCAAGTTGCACAGGCTGGTCTCAAACCCCTGAGCTCAGGCAATCCTCTCACCTCCACTTCCCAAAGTGCTGGGATTACAGGCGTGAGCCACCCTGCCTGGCTTGTACCTGAGAGTTCTTTAAGGAATCTAACTCACTACACGCTTTGGTGAAACTATGGTACCTCTAGCCTTTTCTTGACTTTAGAAAATCCCTGATCCCTCCCCATTCATGGTACCCATGGTCTGTGGTAGTTGGGTCCACTCATACATTATCACCCACTCTGTGGTGAAGCTGAGATTTGGTGTACACACCAAGTGTAAATTCATTCTTAAAATGTCATTGCAAAAAGGCAAAGGGAAAGCATTCTCTTTTATTGTTAGGGGGTCCTTAAGCATCCTTTGAGGGGTAAAGCAGTCTTCGAAAAAACAAATTTTATAGATAAAGAAACAGAGAATAAAAACCTTGCCTAATTTGGTAGTTGTGCCCCTAAGCACCTTGCCTCCATTTAAGTGCTGAGGAAATAGCTGGAATTCAATTAGCAGGATGGAAAACCATGCTACTGACCACAGAACTGGCTTCACTGTCCGTGTATATATTCTTGGCCGTGTACCAAACGTGGTCTAATTTCTCCTGCCAAGGAGATGCAAAACAGGTATCAGTAAGAACATCAGAACTTTCATTCATGTGATTTCTGTCATGCCATATACATGAAAAATTCAGATTTTAGATTAAGGACAGTAAAGGTTCCTCTTTTGTATCTTAAAAGGTACTCCTCCCTCCCCATAACAATAAATATTATGCTCCTTGAAGTCTGATAAACACTTGAGATCAGGAGCTAGCATTTCCATGCTGAGAAGACCCCCAACTTCAGACGTGGGGGTTCCGAAGGATGCAAGCACGTGACAAGGTGTAGTAACAGTTCTTTCTCACTCTTCAAACTTGCCCATTTTCTTTTTTCATCTCAGTTTCTCCCCTATTTTAAATGTAAAACCTACCATTTCATAGAGATCCCAAACTTTTCAAAATCTTTACTTATTTTTTATTTTTTTGAGTTGGGGGTCTCACTCTGTTGCCCTGGCTAGATTGCGGTGGCACAATCACAGCCCACTGCAACCTTGATCTCCTGGGCCTGGGCAATCCTTCTGCCCTAACCTCCCAAGTAGCTGAAACTACAATCATGTGCTGCCGTGCTCAACTACTTTTTATTTATTTATTTATGTTTGAGAGATGAGATCTCAACTGTGTTACTTAGGCTGGTCTTGAACTCCTGGACTCAAACAGTCCTCCCACTTTGGTCTCCAAAAGTGCTGGGATTTTAGGTGTGCCCAGTCTCAAAATCTTTTTTTTTTAGATTAGAAAGCAGTTTATTTTAAAAGTAAGTTAGAGAGAGAGAGAGAGAAAGAAAAGATTCACCTCCCCAAGGGGTGTTTATTAAAGGGATAAAAGGGCTGTTTAGTAAATCTTTAGTAAAGGGATATGGCATTCTAAGCCATCAGAATAACTTTCAAAGATTAGAACATCATTTTTTCTTTTGAAAAGAGTGGCAAAAATTAAAATGAAGGCTAGACTTGCTTTTAAGAAACAACTTGGCTGGGTGCGGTGGCTCAACCCATAATCCCAGTACTTTGGGAGGCCGAGGCGAGAGGATTGCCTGAGTCCGGAGGTTTGAGACCAAATCTGGGCAACTTGGTGAGATCTTGTCCCTACAATAAATCACAAAAACTGGCCGGGCATGATGGCGTGCATTTGTAGTTCTAGCTACTTGGAAGGCTGAGATGGAAGGATCACCTGAGCCCAGCAGGTCGAGGCTGCGGTGGCTGTGAGTCTGCCACTGTGCTCCAGTCTAGGCAACAAGAGTGAGAATCTGACTCAAAAAAAAAAAGAAAGAAAAAAGAAACAACTTTTTTGTTTTTGTTTCTTTAATAGATGTTTAAAGTTTTGCTATACAGCTGTATACATTTTAATACATGTCCATTTTCATTTAACCACCACCATATTAAGAATACAGACCAGTTTTATCACCCCCACAAAGCTTCCTTGGGCTACCCCCGTCCCAATCTCTGGTAACG
>NW_007244606.1:0-1173 GCF_000164805.1 Carlito syrichta
CCTGTTACATGACACAGTACCAGTCTATGCACAAGCATTTGAAAGTGGTGACTGGTTTTGTGAATTCAGTGATGCTATTCTTAAGTAAAATAGGACTCCTTTTTTCACATGGTAAGGAACACAGCACCTTTGTTACAGATTGTTTTTTCAGTGTCTGCTTCATGTCATTTTGACATTTGTTTTTGTTGGGGGTGAGAGGGAGAGAGAGGTATAATTTGACCTGTGGCATTTGTTAATCCATGAAGTAATGCTTCTTTTATTTGTCATTCATAAAACACTTCTTGGATACTTACAATTCATGTATATGCATGCATATGACTTGCAGTCATCTCCATGAGTTCTTAATAGCAAAATTGTTGTTCCAAAGATTCTTAGAAAGTTAAAACATTTCAAAAAGTAGAATAAGGAGTACTTTTTTTTTTTTTAAGCAGGACACAGTGACTTATGCCTGTAATACCAGCCCTTTGGAAGGCCAAGGTGAAAGGAACACTTGAGCCCAGGAATTCGAGACCATCCCGGGCAACATGCAAGATCCTGTCTCTACCAAAAAAAAAAAAAATTTCTGGCTGGACACGGTGACTCATACCTGTAATAATCCCAGCAATTTGGGAGGCCAAGGTGGGAGGACTGCTTGGAGCCCAGGAGTTTGAGACCAGCCTGGGTAACATAGCAACCTCATCTCTGCAAAAATAAAAATAAAAAATTAGCCAGACATGGTGGTGTGCACCTGTAGTCCCAGCTACTCAAGAGGCTGAGGCAGAAGGATCCTATACTTAGGAGGCTGAGACTACAGTGAGCCATGATTATGCCACTGCACTCCAGCCTGGGGAACAGAGTGAGACCCCGACTAAAAAAAATAATAGTTTTAATTTATTTTTGTTGTTTTGTTTTATAGAGACAGGATCTTATTATGGGGCCCAGGATAGAGTGCAGTGGTCACTCACAGGCCCAATCATTGCACCCTATGTCCCTGAACTCCTGGTCTCAAATATTACTCCTGTTTCAGCCTCTCAAGTAGCTGGGACAACAGGTACCTGGCTCAGAGTATAACTTTCTGTGTCACACAAAATATGAAGGACATATATAGGCAGTCGAGTACTGAGGAGGTCCATCTTTTTGTGAAAAAGTCACAAGTGTAGTCTGGGTCATGGCTGAGAATAATCACACCCCAGG
>NW_007244607.1:0-908 GCF_000164805.1 Carlito syrichta
TTTCTCTCTCTCTCTCTCTAACTTACTTTTAAAATAAACTGCTTTCTAATCTAAAAAAAAAAGATTTTGAGACTGGGCACACCTAAAATCCCAGCACTTTTGGAGACCAAAGTGGGAGGACTGTTTGAGTCCAGGAGTTCAAGACCAGCCTAAGTAACACAGTTGAGATCTCATCTCTCAAACATAAATAAATAAATAAAAAGTAGTTGAGCACGGCAGCACATGATTGTAGTTTCAGCTACTTGGGAGGTTAGGGCAGAAGGATTGCCCAGGCCCAGGAGATCAAGGTTGCAGTGGGCTGTGATTGTGCCACCGCAATCTAGCCAGGGCAACAGAGTGAGACCCCCAACTCAAAAAAATAAAAAATAAGTAAAGATTTTGAAAAGTTTGGGATCTCTATGAAATGGTAGGTTTTACATTTAAAATAGGGGAGAAACTGAGATGAAAAAAGAAAATGGGCAAGTTTGAAGAGTGAGAAAGAACTGTTACTACACCTTGTCACGTGCTTGCATCCTTCGGAACCCCCACGTCTGAAGTTGGGGGTCTTCTCAGCATGGAAATGCTAGCTCCTGATCTCAAGTGTTTATCAGACTTCAAGGAGCATAATATTTATTGTTATGGGGAGGGAGGAGTACCTTTTAAGATACAAAAGAGGAACCTTTACTGTCCTTAATCTAAAATCTGAATTTTTCATGTATATGGCATGACAGAAATCACATGAATGAAAGTTCTGATGTTCTTACTGATACCTGTTTTGCATCTCCTTGGCAGGAGAAATTAGACCACGTTTGGTACACGGCCAAGAATATATACACGGACAGTGAAGCCAGTTCTGTGGTCAGTAGCATGGTTTTCCATCCTGCTAATTGAATTCCAGCTATTTCCTCAGCACTTAAATGGAGGCAAGG
>NW_007244608.1:0-908 GCF_000164805.1 Carlito syrichta
GCAAAACAGGTATTCAGTAAGAACATCAGAACTTTCATTCATGTGATTTCTGTCATGCCATATACATGAAAAATTCAGATTTTAGATTAAGGACAGTAAAGATTCCTCTTTTGTATCTTAAAAGGTACTCCTCCCTCCCCATAACAATAAATATTATGCTCCTTGAAGTCTGATAAACACTTGAGATCAGGAGCTAGCATTTCCATGCTGAGAAGACCCCCAACTTCAGACGTGGGGGTTCCGAAGGATGCAAGCACGTGACAAGGTGTAGTAACAGTTCTTTCTCACTCTTCAAATTTGCCCATTTTCTTTTTTCATCTCAGTTTCTCCCCTATTTTAAATGTAAAACCTACCATTTCATAGAGATCCCAAACTTTTCAAAATCTTTACTTATTTTTTATTTTTTTGAGTTGGGGGTCTCACTCTGTTGCCCTGGCTAGATTGCGGTGGCACAATCACAGCCCACTGCAACCTTGATCTCCTGGGCCTGGGCAATCCTTCTGCCCTAACCTCCCAAGTAGCTGAAACTACAATCATGTGCTGCCGTGCTCAACTACTTTTTATTTATTTATTTATGTTTGAGAGATGAGATCTCAACTGTGTTACTTAGGCTGGTCTTGAACTCCTGGACTCAAACAGTCCTCCCACTTTGGTCTCCCAAAGTGCTGGGATTTTAGGTGTGCCCAGTCTCAAAATCTTTTTTTTTTTAGATTAGAAAGCAGTTTATTTTAAAAGTAAGTTAGAGAGAGAGAGAGAGAAAGAAAAGATTCACCTCCCCAAGGGGTGTTTATTAAAGGATAAAAGGGCTGTTTAGTAAATCTTTAGTAAAGGGATATGGCATTCTAAGCCATCAGAATAACTTTCAAAGATTAGAACATCATTTTTTTCTTTTGAAAGAGTGGCAAAAT
>NW_007244609.1:0-772 GCF_000164805.1 Carlito syrichta
GGTAAATACCACAAGGCCTGATCTTGACTGCAAATGGTATGCTCTAGAACTACTCAAACTCTGAGTCAACTGAAACCCTTTCCCCCTCCTGTCTGTGCGGAGACCTCTTGGAAGCTGCTGACTCGGTCTCGATCCCTCAGTCCTCAGAAATTCCCCAGATTTCTGCATCTTGCTCTGGGTCCTGCCAGTTCTGTTCAACCCTTGCTTCCTCAAAGGCTAGGGCAGGCAAAGGTCTGTCCGACTCATCGATGAAACTATTTCCTCACGATGGCGCTGTGACTCAAGAGGACGCTAACAGGCCTGCCTGACACCCGCCCATCAACTTGGAAAAAAAGGTGCCATCAAACTCTCCTCCCTGTGATCCACCTTCAGTTTGTTTCTCCCTGAGCTCAACAAAGTTCCAGACACTTGGAAGGCTGAGCTGGAAGAGTCGCCCGAGCCCAGGAGTTGGAGGCCGCAGTGTCTGTGACCGTCTACTCTGTGCGACAGAGTTAGACTCTGACTCTAACAATCAACCCACAAAATAAAATTTTAAAAAACTTTGAAAAATGAAACATGAATAATGTTGGAAAAATCATGAAGAAAGAGGCATTGCGTATGTTTATACTGTTAGAAGTGTGAGTTAGGCTTTACAATTGTGAAACACTGTGGGGTTAGCTGTTCATGTGCTAACACCCTACAGTATAGAAACTGCAATCTTAGGAATACATTTGAGAGAAATCATCCCCTATGTAAAGAAAAGAGATGGACTATAAATAGTTATGACATCATA
>NW_007244610.1:0-996 GCF_000164805.1 Carlito syrichta
TTATGGATATTACTGCATGTTTTTCATCTGAATATAATTTACACTTGGAAATTGAATTTCATATTTTGGTGTCGAAGAGTTTGGTTGTCCACCATTTAAGGCAAAGAACCATTCATCATTAATAAGTAGCAGGTTTCAGTAAAATGTTTTGAAGGCCATAGTTCCACTCCAGCAAACAACCGTTCACATTTTTCTGTACCGTGGGCTCTGGGCTGAGTTGGAGTCTCACTCTGTGATCCGCACCGGAATGCAGTGGCCTCTCCCGGCCACCGCAACCTCGACCTGCTGGGCTCCATTGATCCTTCCGCTTCAGCCTTCCGAGGAGCTGGCATTACAGGCATGTGCGACCACGCCAGGCTGATTTTTTGATTTATTGTAGAGATGAGGACTCCCCAAGTTGCCCAGGTTTGTCTCGAACCCGCGGGCTTAAGTTGTCCTCTCCCCGCAGCCTCCTCAATCGCAGGATTACAGGCTGAGTCAGGGAACCTGGCTATTTTCTGTTATGGTTTGGAGATGGAGTCTCATTCTGTCGCCCACACTGGAGTGCAGTGGCCGCTCCCGGACACCGCAGCCTCGACCCGCTGGGCTCCGCCGATCCTTCAACTTCAGCCTTCTAAGTAGCTCTAAATACCGGAGCGTGCTACCACGCCCGGCTAATTTTTGGATGTATTGTAGAGATGATTCTTGCCCGTTTCTCTTTTCTAATGTCATATTTGTGTGCGATCTGGAAACTCCAATTTCGTATCACATTGGAGATTTGTTATCAGAAGCTACATCCTTCCTTAACTGCCTCCTGCTTCCCGTTCCGGTCATGGCCCTCCCGCGGAACTTGCTCCATGACACCTGGGTGACTGACTGTCAGTCTGGTATGGCTCCAGGTCCCTCCTTTCCTGGGCACTGCTCTCAAGAGCAGCCTTCACTGGATCAGGCTTAGCTCCTAGACCTCACACCTTCTTCTGTGTATGATGTGAAAGAGCTCCCTGGAGCTCATGCTGG
>NW_007244611.1:0-861 GCF_000164805.1 Carlito syrichta
GGACTGGAGTTGGCAAATACTTTTTCCAGTCTGTAGGCTGTCTCTCTGCTCTCTTGATGGTTTCTTTGGCTTTGCAGAAGCTTGTCAGTTTAATAAGGTCCCACTTATCTATTTTCTCTCTTATGAGCTGTGGGTTTTGGGATTTGTTCAGGAATTGGATGCCAGTTCCGATTTCCATGAGGGTTTTTCCTTCATTTTCTAAGGTTCTTATGGTTTGAGGTTTTACATTTAGGTCTCTGATCCATTTGGAATTAACCTTTGTGCATGGGGATAGATAGGGGTCCTGTTTCAATCTTCTGCATGTGGTCAGCCAGTTTCCAGCACCATTTACTGAATAGGTTCTCCTCTCCCCAGTGGTAGGTGGTGGAGGCCTTGTCAAAGATGAGTTGGTTGAGAAATTGAGGTTTTGCTTCTGGGATCTCAATTCTATTACATTGATCTATATGCCTGTTCCTATACCAATACCAAGCTGTTTTGATGATTGTAGCCTTATAGTAAAGTTTGAAGTCTGGTAATGTGATACCTCCTGCTTTGTTTTTTTTTTGCTGAGGATTGTTCTGGCTATTCTTGGATGTTTGTGTTTCCATATGAATTCCTGGATTGTTTTTTCTAGGTCTGAGAAGAATGTTGCTGGTAATTTGATGGGTATTGCATTGAATTTGTAGATTGCCTTAGGTAAGATGGACATCTTCACAATGTTGATTCTTCCGATCCATGAGCATGGGATATTTTTCCATTTGTTTGTGTCAACTTTGATTTCTTTGAGCAGTGTTTTGTAGTTTTCCTTGTAAAGGTCTTTCACATCTCTGGTTAGGAAGATGCCAAGGTATTTCAATTTTTTTGTGGCTATTGTGATGGAAT
>NW_007244612.1:0-618 GCF_000164805.1 Carlito syrichta
CTGGTATTTTGTCTGAAATTAGGATTGCGACTCCTCCTTTCTTTTGTGTTTCATTAGCCTGAAAATTTGTTTCCCATCCTCTTACTTTGAGTCTGTGTATGTCCTTTCTAGTGAGATGGGTCTCTTGAAGGCAGTATATTGTTGCCTGGTGATATTTTATCCATTTTGCCATTCTATGTCTTTTCAGTGGTGAATTTAGTCCATTCACATTCAGGCTAATTATTGAAATGTGAGAGTTCGTCCCTATCATAGAGTTCTTATAGAGTTGTTGTTCTTCCACTTGGTTTTTTTTGTCTTTCTTTTTGTTTTGGGGTTGGTTCATGTATATTTTATTCTTTTCCCTGCACTCTTGTGAAGAATGTTGTTCTTTTTTCCTTTTCTTCTGTGTTTAATACTTTCTTAAGTGTTTCATGTAGAGATGGTTTGGTGGCAGCATAAGTTCTTAGGGATTGGATATCTGGGAAAGATTTTAATTCTCCCTCACTGATGAAGCTTAGCTTGGCTGGGTAGGTTATTCTTGGATGAAATTGTTTATCTTTTATGACTTTGAAAGATAGGGCTCCAAGCTCTCCTATCCTGCAAGGTTTCTGTAGATAAATCTGCTGCTATTCAGATTGG
>NW_007244613.1:0-979 GCF_000164805.1 Carlito syrichta
GAAGAGAAATAAAAGCAACCACACCTTCCCTCAAAAACAGAATTAAAGAAGGGGAGGGAAAGGGGGAGAGAGAGAAAAATCTACACAAATGAAGAAAAACCAAAAGGAGTATGGGTCTCTCCCAGACACCTGGGAGGGCAGACACTAAGAAAACTGACTTAGGAATGCAAACAATGAAGAGTCCCCAGAATGAAGGATCTCAAACTATAAACATAGATATCAAGACAATAATGGAGAGATTAAAAAGAATTGAGGAGACACAAGAAGAAACTAGGAAGGAGCTGATATCCGAGATAATAGTAATAAAGAATACTGTGAATGATATAAATAACAAGCTGATAAACATGGAAAGCAGAATTACCCAAGCAGAAGAAAGAATCTCAGAGCTTGAGGACCAAAATATAGAAATAACCCAAACTCTTAAAAACACAGAAAATAAGCTCAAAAAGACAGAACAAAACCTTCAAGAGATGAGTGATTACCTCAACAGGCCTAGCCTAAGAGTAATTGGACTTCCTGAGGCAGAAAGAGAGACAGAGACTGCACTGGAACAAACTTTCCATGAGATCATTCAAGAAAACTTCCCTTATCTAATCAGTGATGCAAAAATTCAAACACAAGAGATTCAGAGAACCCCTGCAAGACAACAAATGAGAAGACCAACTCCTAGACACATAACAATTTGCCTAAACAAAGTAGGCATAAAAGAAAAAATCCTAAAGGCAGCAAGAGAAAAAGGACAGATCACCTACCATGGAAGACCAATCAGAATAGCAGCAGATTTATCTACAGAAACCCTGCAGGCTAGGAGAGCTTGGAGCCCTATCTTCAAAGTCCTAAAAGATAAACAATTTCAACCAAGAATAACCTACCCAGCCAAGCTAAGCTTCATCAGTGAGGGAGAATTAAAATCTTTCCCAGATATCCAATCCCTAAGAACTTATGCTGCCACCAAACCATCTCTACATGAAACACTTAA
>NW_007244613.1:1622-6320 GCF_000164805.1 Carlito syrichta
ATATGCACCCAACATAGGTGCGCCAACTTTCATAAAGCAACTTATAGGAAAACTAAAGAAAGATATTGATTCTAACACCATCATAACTGGGGACTTTAATACCCCACTCACAACCCTAGACAGATCATCAGGACAAAAAATCAGCAAGGAGATCCGGAACCTCAATGAGACTCTGGACCAAATGGACTTAATTGATATCTACAGAACACTCCATCCAAAGACCACAGAATACACATTCTACTCATCACTGCATGGAACATATTCTAAGATTGACCACATAATTGGACATAAATCAAGCCTCAGCAAATTTAAAAGGACCAAAATTCTACCATGCACCTTCTCGGACCACAGTGGAATAAAAATAAACATTGACACCAACAAGGTCCCCCCCAAACCCACAAAGACATG
Source organism: Carlito syrichta (assembly GCF_000164805.1). NCBI lineage: Eukaryota > Metazoa > Chordata > Mammalia > Primates > Tarsiidae > Carlito > Carlito syrichta. Next base: position 2,031 of record NW_007244613.1, read on the forward strand.
AGCACTAAACAGAAAGACGCTAAACAACTCCTGGGTCAATGATAAAATCAAAACAAAGATCAAAATATACCTGGAAATAAATGAAAATGAAGGAACATCTTACCAAAATCTCTGGGACACCTTAAAAGCTGTAGTAAGAGGGGAATTTATATCCCTACAAACACACATGAAGAAAATGGAAGGAACACAAATTAACAGCCTAACAAGCCACCTAAGGAAACTGGAAAAGCAAGACCACAAAAACCCTAATTTCAGCAGAAGAATCCAGATCACCAAAATAAAAGCCCAAATTCAGGACATAGAAGACAAAAAGATAATACAAAAAATCAATGAAACAAAAAGCTGGTTCTTCGAAAGGATAAACAAGATCAATGGTCCCCTAGCTAGACTGACTGAGAAAAAAACCAAATAACCACAATCAGAAACACAAAAGATGAAGTCACATCTGACCCTGAAGAAATGCAAAAGATCATTTCTAAGTGTTCTACGTACACTTGTATGGAAACAAACTTGAAAACCTTAAGGAAATGGAGGACTTTCTGACATCATACAACCTACCTAGGTTGGAACAAGAAGAAATTGAGACCCTAAATAGACCAATAACAGTCAAGGAAATCGACTACGTAATAAGAAAACTACCTACAAAAAAAAGCCCTGGTCCAGATGGCTTTCCAGCAGAATTCTACAAGACATTTAAGGAGGAGCTGATACCAATCCTACTGAAGGTATTCCAGGCAATTGAAAAGGGTGGAACTCTCCCCAAATCATTTTACGAAGCCAACATCACATTGATACCTAATCCAGGTAAAGATCCAACAAAGAAAGAGAACTACAGGCCAATATCTTTGATGAACATAGATGCTAAAATTCTCAACAAGATCCTAGCAAACCAGATTCAACAATATATCTCTAAAATCATCCATCATGACCAAGTAGGCTTTATTCCTGGGATGCAAGCCTGGTTCAACATTCATAAAACCATAAATGTAATTAAATACATCAACAGATGTCAAAACAAAAACCACATGATCATATCATTAGATGCAGAAAAAGCTTTTGATAAAATCCAGCACCGCTTCTTGATAAAAACCCTCAAACATCTAGCATACATGGAACATACCTCAAAATAGTAAAACCCATCTTTGAGAAACCCACAGCCAGCATACTCCTAAATGGACAAAAATTGGAACCATTTCCCCTGAAAACTGGAACAAGACAAGGATGCCCACTCTCTCCCTTCCTGTTCAGCATAGTATTGGAAGTCCTGGCTCGAGCAATCAGAGAAGAGGAGGCAATCAGGGGTATCCAAATAGGAAAAGAGGAAGCCAAGTTATCTCTCTTTGCAGATGATATGATTGTGTACCTGGAAAACCCAAGAGAATCTGTCAAAAACCTCCTTATACTGATAAAGGCCTTTGGCAAAGTCTCAGGATACAAAATAAATGTGCAAAAGACAATCACATTTCTTTACACCAATAATAAACAAACAGAAACCCAAATAAAAAATACAATTCCATTCACAATAGCCACAAAAAAAATGAAATACCTTGGCATCTTCCTAACCAGAGACGTGAAAGACCTCTACAATGAAAATTACAAAACACTGTTCAAAGAAATCAAAGATGACACAAACAAGTGGAAAAATATCCCATGCTCATGGATTGGAAGAATCAACATTGTGAAGATGTCCATCTTACCTAAGGCAATCTACAAATTCAATGCAATACCCATCAAATTACCAGCAACATTCTTCTCAGACCTCAAAAAAACAACACAGGGATTCATATGGAAACACAAACGCCCAAGAATAGCCAGAACAATCCTCAGCAAAAAAAAAAAAAACAAAGCAGGTGGTATCACATTACCAGACTTCAAACTTTACTATAAAGCTACAATCATCAAAACAGCTTGGTATTGGTGTAGGAACAGGCATATATATCAATGGAACAGAATTGAGATTCCAGAAGCAAAACCTCAATTTCTCAACCAATTCATCTTCGACAAAGCCTCCACCACCTACCAATGGGGAGAGGAGAACCTATTCAGTAAATGGTGCTGGGAAAACTGGCTGACCACATGCAGAAGATTGAAACAGGACCCCTATCTATCCCCATGCACAAAGGTTAACTCCAAATGGATCAGAGATCTAAATGTAAAACCTCAAACCATAAGAACCTTAGAAAAGGAAGGACATACCCTCATGGAAATCGGAACTGGCATCCAATTCCTGAACAAAACCCGAAACCCACAGGTCATAAGAGAGAAGATAGACAAGTGGGACCTTATTAAACTGACAATCTTCTGCAAAGCCAAAGAAACCACCAAGAGAGCAGGGAGACTGGGAAAAAGTATTTGCCAACACTAGGTCTGACAAAGCCTTAACATCTTGGATCTACAAGGAACTCAAACGTGCTGAAAAGAAAAAAACAAACAACCCCATTATAAAATGGGCAAAAGATATGAACAGACACTTCACAAAGGAAGACACCCAAGCAGCCAACAGACACATGAAGAAATGTTCAACCTCACTAATCATCAGGGAGATGCAAATCAAAACCACACTGAGATACCACCTAACTCCAGTCAGAATGGCAATTATCAACAACTCAAAAAATAACAGCTGCTGGAGAGGGTGTGGCAAAAAGGGAACACTTCTACACTGTTGGTGGGAGTGTAAACTAGTGCAACCTCTGTGGAAAGCAGTGTGGTGATTCCTAATAGCTCTAAATATCAGCCTCCCATATGACCCCACAATCCCCCTACTGGGAATATATCCTGAAGAACTCAAATCACTCTATAAAAAGGATACCTGCACACGTATGTTTATCGCAGCATTGTTCACAATAGCAAGAACCTGGAAACAACCATGCTGCCCATCAAAAGAGGACTGGATTTAAAAAATGTGGTACATATACATGATGAATACTATGCAGCCATAAAAAAGAACAAAATCATGGATTTTGCAGCAACCTGGATGGAACTAGAGTCTATAATACTGAGTGACCTCTTACAGAAACAAAGATCTGAGTATCACATGTTCTAACTCATATAATGGACCTTGAACATCCAATGTAATACTATAAGAAAATGACTGATAGTACTGGGAAAATTAGTATTTCTATAGGGCAGGTCTTCTAATAACAAACTCTCTCAGGTTGTGTTTATCTAGGAATGTCTAATTTCTTCTTCATTTTCAAAGGATAGTTTTGCCAGGTGTTGAGTTTTTTTTTCTCTCGGCACTTCAGGTATTTCATCTCACTGCCTTCTGTCCACCACTATTTTTGGTGATAAATCAGTTATTAATTTTATTGAGGATCCCTTATATATAATGAGTTGATTTTCTCTTTTTTCTTTCAAGATATTGTTTTTGGTTTCTGTCAGTCTGATTTTAAAGTGTCTAGATGTGGATCTCATTGAATATATCCTACTTGGAGTTTCTTGGTCTTCTTGAATGTACAGATTAATGTTTTTCATCAAGTCTGGGAAGTTTGAGATCATTATTTCCTCAAATACCTGTTCTACTCCTTTCTCTTTCTCTTGTTGCTCTGGGACTCATTAAGTGTGTGTGAGTAAACTTGATGGTGTCCACAAACAGGTCTTTGAGACTCTATCTTTTTTTCTTTTATTTTTTCTTTTTATTTTTTAATTAATTTATTTATTATACAGATGTGGGATATAATTCAGGGTTAGATATGTAAACATTAATCATGCAGCTACCCTTATTGATGAGGTATGCCCCTCCCTCCCCTAGCACTTTCCCTCAACTGCCAATCCCACCCCCCTTCCCCTGACAGTTTTCCACTACTGCCAATCGCTTTCTTATAGCATTATAATTGTTCAAGTTCATCTTATGAGTGAGAACATATGGAACTCAGTTCTTTGTTTCTGTGATAAATCACTGAGTGTGATCAACTCCAAATCCATGCAAGTTGCTGCAAAGTCCATATATTTGTCCTTCTTTATGGCTGCATAATATTCCATGGTGTATATGTACCACATTTTTTTTATCTAGTCCAGCTTGATGGGCAACATGGTTGGTTTCATGTTTTTGCTATTGTGAATAGAGCTGCAACAAACATATGTGTGCAGGTATCTTTGTCATAGACTAATTTGAGTTCCTCTGGGTATATTCCCAGTAGGGGAATTGCTGGGAAGGTAAATTTCTAGTTCTTTCAGAAATCATCACACTGTCTTCCAAAGAGGTTACACTAGTCTGCATTCCCACCAGCAGTGTAGAAGCATTCCTTTTTCTCTGCATCCTCGCCAGCATCTGTCATTTGTTTTATTAAT
>NW_007244614.1:0-1300 GCF_000164805.1 Carlito syrichta
ATTGTATACCTAACCCTTAACTGTACCCCACAACTTCACAATAAAAAAAAGAAAAGAAAATTAATGAAATTCAAAAAAAATTGTAAACAAAACTTGCCTATTAAGGAAATCTCAATAAATTGCAACAGTTTGAAATTCAAAAAAAAAAAAAAAAAGAGTATTCAGTGTCCTAGAAATCCTCTATCTAGACATTTACTTGAAGAAGATAATTACACATATATATACGCATTTGTGTATAAAGTTTGTATCAGTCAGAGAATAACTGGCACACTCAAATTAGGTTAACCTGAATGGGTTAATCACAAAGCTGTGGAGACATCATAGAATAACCCCTTGGGGTGGCACAGGTGTCCAGGGCTAGCAGCCTCAGCAGCAAAGCTGCCACCACTTTAGCCCCCCAAAAAAGACAAGGGGGAGGCTGGTTCTGAGAACTAGGAAGAGAGGATTGTGTCGAGTTTGCCATCTCGGGAATGGCGCTCTTCAGAGGAGGAACACAGCTGGTTCTGGGAGACTTCACAGGGAGGGAGCCATGAGACTCATTCTGATCTCACCTTCCCTCCCTCCAGTCTCCTGTTGGCGTGAGGTCTGGTCAGTTGGACCTGACTGGAAGTCAGAGGGCAAAGGAACCTGTTAATGTCCTCCCTAAAGAGGAGCAGAGCCAAGAGAAAGATGGAGAAGAGTAGAAAGTGGATCTGGAGGAATAAACAAGAAACATCTGGCAGAAAGACGGTTGCAGCACTGTTGATAATAACACAATGTTGGAAACGATTGAAATGTCCCATAACCAGAAAAAAGTTCTGACAATTTAAGGTACATATATCAAATGAAATTCCATGCGACCATTCCAATACTGATGAAGAGAAGCTCGCAAAACAATCTGTATAATGCGATTTACCTTCTTTTTTAAAAAAAGCATCTATGTATATAGACATGTTTTTATGTGTATGTACATACGCATACAATACATGCACACATAGGGAAAAGCACTTAAAGTATATACACCAAGATGGAAATAGTGACTGTCACGGGGAGAGTAAGATTATAGGTAATTTTATCTAGGGACAGGGTAAGTTTAATATAAAGAATTATTAGGCTAGGTGCTGTGGCTCACGCTTGTCATTCCAGCACTTTGGGAGGCAAAGGCAAGAGGATTGTCTGAGCCCAGGAGTTCCAGACCAACCTGGGCAACTTGGCAGATCTTTTCTCTACAATAAATAAAAAAATTCGCTGGGTGTGGTGGCGAACACCTGTGGTTCCATCTATTTGGAAGCCTGAGGAGAAAGGATCGCCTGAGCCCAGC